>NW_005354174.1:5767271-5767946 GCF_000412655.1 Myotis brandtii | reverse complement strand
GCCCACAACCAAGGTACATGCCCTTGACTGGAATCGAACCTGGGACCCTTCAGTCCTCAGGCTGATGCTCTATCCACTGAGCCAAACTGGTTAGGGCAAATTTATTATTCTTTTATTTTGATTTTTAGATTCAATTGTTGATGTTGCCATTTTGTTGCTCATATTTTTTCTTTTTTTTCTTTTTCTTTTTCCTCCTCTTCTTAAAGAATACCGTTCAACATTTCATATAATACTGGTTTAGTGGTGATGAACTCCTTTAGCTTTTTCTTGTCTGTGAAGCTCTTTATCTGACCTTCAATTCTAAATAGTAGCTTTGCTGGGTAGAGTAATCTTGGTTGTAGGTCCTTGCTATTCATCACTTTGAATATTTCTTGCCACTCCTTTCTGGCCTGTATAGTTTCTGTTGAGAAATCAGCTGACAGTTGAATGGGCATTCCTTTGTAGGTAACTAACTGCTTTTCTCTTGCTGCTTTTAAATTTCTCTCTTTGTCTTTAGCCCTTGGCATTTTAATTATGTTGTATCTTGGTGTGGTCCTCTTTGGGTTCCTCTTGTTTGGGATTCTGTGCTTCTTGGACTTATAAGTCTATTTCTTTCACCAGGTAGGGGAAGTTTTCTGTCATTATTTCTTCAAATAGGTTTTCAATATCTTGCTCTCTCTCTTCTTCTGGCACCCC
>NW_005354174.1:5742661-5767096 GCF_000412655.1 Myotis brandtii | reverse complement strand
TAGTTGAGACTTGATTGCTGTTGGTGTCACTGGGAGGAATTTACCTCCAGGCCAATTGGCTGTGAGGACCAGCTGTGACTACAGTGGGAGAGCTGTTTGCAGGAGACACCCCTATGGAGCAGGACTTGCTTCAGTGGGGCTTTGGTGTTCACTGAGTCTGCCCCTTGAGTGTGTCACTTATGGATGTGTAGAGTTGTAATCTGGTATGGTCTGACACTGACCACTGGGTACACTGGCTCTTGGGTCTCCAGGGAGGTGCAAAGTCAGCCACTGCCTGGGGCCACCTAGCAGGAACTACAGAGAGATCTGCAGATTCCTCCTCTTTGTATCTGGTTTGGAAGTGCCCAGATGAGGCCCAGCTATGAAGCAAGGCAGGCTGGTGCTGATGCCAGGTCTTGGGCCTTTTATTGATAGGTTTGTGGCTCCCTGACCCAGCTGCAGCTTGAGAGATTTTAGCTAGAGCAAGGACAGGCCATTCATATGGAAAAGCTGCTTCACACAGCTTGAGTGGGTTTGTAAATTGGATGAGGCGGGGTATTAGGGTATTAGTAGGGCGGAGCAAACAGAAATGGCTGCCAATCAGCCCTGCGGGTTGAGGAGGTCCCAGCATAGGAACAATGATCCCTGCGAGCACCTTCGTCTGGGAAAAAGCCACCCCGGAGTTCCTGCCCCGATGCCAGACAATCCAGTTCCTCCTTGTATATGTCTGTGTTCCCCAGAGCCTCACCCTGGTGCTGGAGCTCAGAAGAAGTGGGACCTTGTAA
The DNA here is from genome assembly GCF_000412655.1 of Myotis brandtii. Classification (NCBI taxonomy): domain Eukaryota; kingdom Metazoa; phylum Chordata; class Mammalia; order Chiroptera; family Vespertilionidae; genus Myotis; species Myotis brandtii. The sequence continues at coordinate 5,766,332 of NW_005354174.1, read as the reverse complement.
GTTCAGTTCTTGGTACCGGCCTTTTAAGAGGAACAGCTGGGCCTCCAGCAGCCTCTGTGTCACTGAGCCCCAATCCACACTGGTTTTTACAGCCCGTAGTTCTTACTGCCCCGGGACTTCTTTTCCCAGCTCTGGGACCCTGGGCTGGGGGTGTGGTGTGGGGCTGGGACCCCTTGCTCCTCTGGGCGGCCTCCGAAGAGACGATCTCCCTCCCGATTAAAAAAGCGGCACACATGGGTACCAGACCAGCCTTTACTGCGCCTCTGCACCTCCTACCAGTCTCAATGTGCTTTCTTCTTTTCTTCTCTGGTTATAGGACTTCCATTCATCCAGTTTTCCAGTGGTTCTGTATTTTAGTTGTAATTTTGATGTGGTTGTGGAAGGCTGTGAGTACAGGCGTTTACCTATGCCACCATCTTCCTTTCTCCTACTTTATTATTTTCTCACAATTTATACTTTCTCACTATTAAAACCTCCTGTGATTCTCACAAGAGCACGTGTGCAGGATTTGCCAATTTCAGGGCCATCCTTTATTGTGCTTAAACATTGGCTGCCCCCCGAGTGTGGCTGTGAACTGATTATTCTCACCAAGACCTGTTAACACAAATTCCAGCACTCCTGTGACTAAAAAGAAACCATACTCAATACTTGGAAGCAAAATCCCAGGCAAATATATAATCTGATTTGATTGAATCTCTGTTGAGAATGTTAATAGTGGAATCAGATGCTTACCTTTACAATGGAAGGGATTGCATTCCTTCAATGAGCAGGGTGCTAGAAATCAATTCTACCTATCAATTGATGTAATCAGAGATTGATGGATGTCTAAGCATCTGAAATGGCACTAGTTCATCTTCTTCAAGGACATTCTCTCCCCGCACCCCTCCTCCTTGTGGCACACTGCCAATGAAGGTCAGTAGAATTTTCTAGTTAAATCATGCTGCTCCATTAGAGGATTTAGGAGTATTTATTGCCAGTGTGTCTAGCCTAGTGTCTGCATAATATAAAAACATACCCTTCCTGGAGGTACAAATGGTAATTATAGTCATCTGTGAGTGACAGGGTCATATGTGATTTTAAACTTTCTTCTTGTAATTTTTCTGTGTTTAACAAATGTTCAAAAATGAATATGTATTACTCTGAGAAAAACAGTACAAAGTCTTTCAAAGTTTGACTGTAACCCACAGTAAGTGATCCAATACAAACGTGCATTTATGTTTTAATAAAATTAAAACAAGGCTTTCATGGAGCACTAGTTAATCTTTTAAATACCTGCTCTTACCTCCTAATGTTTTCTGTTCTATTTTATTGAAGAGGAAGGAAGGAAGAGAGGAAGGAAGGAAGGGTGTAGGTATTAACTAACTAAAATAATTTCATGAACCACTGATGAGTAGATTAAAAAATACAGTGGTGCCCCTCTGTTATTTCATGGGCCAGTAAAATGTCAAAAGACATTTGGTGATTGATACAAGGTCATCCACTTTTTATGTTGCAAGATAAGGATATTTTAAAAACGTACCATTATTCTTTTATTAATTTTTCATTAAAAATTTTGTTTCTATGCTTGGGAGGAACTTTCACATCAAAATACCCTTTTATGGAAGAATATTCAAACATGAAACATTAGGAAGGTTACAGTGTCAGGATTGAAATAGCGAATAGAGGTAGCTTTATGAAGACAGACTACACTCTGTGTTTTCTATTTGGCAGTGAACATGGGCAGACTTGTGACATGGTAGCATTTAGGAATCATTGAGGAGTGCTCAGTGTAGCCGAAAGAGTAGTACTTTGGAACAACGTAATTTCATTTCCAGTTCCAAATCTTGCTACTTGCGGGGGGCAGGAGGTGGTGGTGCAGGAGAGTCACTTAAGTTTTCTGAACCTTATTAGCCCATCTGCAAAAGGGGTACCTTTTAGAGGTGAAGAGAGAAGATTTATAAAGAGTTTAAGACAGTTCCATATGCAGAGGAGTTTATAAAGGGTGACATCGCAGGATCATTAGCTCTCTCTGCTGCGTTGTGATCTAAAAATTAGGACGATGGAAAGAAGTGCATTATGTGTTTCTACCTGGAATGAAATATCCCTTTAATGATCATTAATATAGACAAAACTTTTTGCTTCCATTTTTAAATATATTTTTTATTTTTGATAGTCTTACAGATATCTCCCCTCTTTTACCCCCCACCCCTCAGCCTCTACCCACCTCCCAGGTCTTCACTAACACTTTTTTTTTTAAGTTTACTGTCTTGCCTTACCCTCAAGCTTTACCTGTATTACTACATTTTCTCCCATATTTCAAAAGTTTTTTAGCGATTTTTTTTTTTAGAGAGAGAAGAAGGGAGAGGGTGAAAAACATCAATGTGAGAGAGCAACATCAATTGGGTGCCTCCCACATGCACCCCAACCGACTGAACCCGCAACCTTTTGGTGCATGGGAGGATGCTCAACCAACCGAGTCACACTGGGCAGGGCCATTTTCCCCTCTTTTAACCTGTCAGCCTCCTCATACTATCATTCGTGATGGGGACACAGCTTGTTCGGCAGTTAGAAAATATTCCTTGATAGTACAGTGAGTTTGCAAGTTGTGGTTTTGGCCAGAGAGGACTTGGATGTGGAACGGAAAACTAAGAATAAAGAAAGGATGTGCTTAAAATAGATCTCATGCGCCTTCTGTTTAATTACGTGATAATTTGTAAAACAGACTAGTTTCTGTGGCCTTGAGTACGTACATACTTGCCCCTTAGCACAACTTATCTTAGAAGCATAAACATGGGGGTATGCGTAGTCTCCTCCTCACATTTTATCTCCAAAGTCTCAACACAAATCACTGGGAAAACCTTTTCTTTGTTCATCTAAACGTCATGCCTTTCTCAACAATGGACTCTATGCTTATTCCGTAGCATATTTAATATCTCTTCTATTTGGCTCAGTCAGACATTTTCAGTTCAGATGGCACTGCCCTCGCCCACTCTGCCCCCTATTTCCCCAGTAGATTAGCCATCCCAGGAAACTCCAGGAAGCTCTTTCTGAAATTCTGTAGAAAGGAGCTGGGTGCACTTGATAAGGAAGGTTTACCAAAATCTTTCTAGAACATTTTCTAGAACAATAGGACAATGTTTTTGTGGGCTTTCTATGTTGTCTCATTTAATACTAAAAAAAATAAATACTTCCCTGCCTTGGTTTCTTGAGCGATCTTTGTCAGTATCATCTGTTATATACAGTGTGTTCTGTCCCTGGATTTCAGGTGTGTGGGTCTGTTCCCATTTAGCTCACCCACACACCTGAGTGATTATTGAGTTTCAGATGTAGCTATGGGCTCTGGAGATCCTCCTTAGCAAAGACTGAAACAAACTCCCTGCCCTCTGTAGGAAGGGAAACAGAGGCAATGACATAGAAACTTACAAAACTTACAAATATAATGTCAGGATTTGATAAATGAAGCAGGAAGGGTCAGGTTGTGGGGATGGAGAGAGTGATGATGAAAGACTTTTGATGAGGTGACATTTGAACAGAGACCTGAATGAATTGTGATTGTAAGCCTTGCAGATATTTGGCCACAGAGCCATTTGCTTCTGCACTAAATAGTTCTCGCTCTTCCACTTTGGTAGTTTTTCTGTCCCCTCCTTGCTGTCAGTGTCAGAAGTGGGCTTGGTTGAGCCCCAACCAAGTGAATCCAGGAAGGAGATAGAGCTACAGGTATGAAGTAGAGAATGGAGAGGTCTTAGCTGCAGGCTGAGGGAGCAAGTCTAGACATGTGGGAGTTTAGTGCATGGAACCAGGCCTGCAGATTGGGAATGAGTTGCAGCCATTGGACTTAATGCTGACACATCAGCTACTAAGCCTGGATCCCCTCCCAGAGCTCACACAGGATGACCAGAAACCATCCGCTCTCTGCCACTGTCTTTTAAGATCTGCCTATTTGCATATGTTGATTGCCCCCTCTGCCTGGGAACTGGGCGGCTAAGGGAAGCTTCCACCCCTATTCAGGCTGAGTTTCTGCTTCCAACCCCCACAGACATATTACATAACCTTTATATGCCCCTTGGCCTGCTTTGGGGAGGCAGGCTAGAAGCCCGAAGCACAGATCTACAGTCACACCTCCTTGGAATCTTTGCCTTCCCTTGGGCAAGATGTTCAACCTCAGTTACTTCATCTGTAAAATGGGAATGATAATAGTACCTACCCTGTTGTGAATATAAAATCCGTCCAACAGTGTCTGGCCCCATAAGTCTTACTGCTATGTACATGTCTGTATTCCCTCACTAAACTGTGAACCCCTGCAGGCAAGTCCCTTTTTTCATGGGGCTGACATTTTACTGGTGGAAACAGATGCTAAATAAGCGAACACAAATAAATAATATACTTTCAAAATAGTATCGGTGCAATGAAGAAAAATTAAATTGGGGTGATGCAATCAAGTGACCTAAGGCATGCAGGGGTACAGGTGCTATTTCAAATAGGATGGCCGGAGAAGGCTTTTCCAAGGACTTGGCATTTGAACAATAGTCTGATCCAAGTGACAGTCTGGAGAACAGCTGTCTAGACAGAGGGAGCAGCCATTGCTGGATGACCTGGGTGCATCTGAGAAGGAGGTGGGTGTGCCAGCAGGAGGGTGGAAAGGGGTGAGGCAAGGGAGGAGGAAGGAAGGAAGGAAGATTCTGGGGGTGGGAGTACATAGTGCAGACTGGGCAGGGCTTTCCAGGCTCAGCCAGGAGTTTGGGACTTGTCTTTCCTACAAACGAGCTACTGAGAGTTATATAATTTACTAGAGGCCCAGCGCATGAAATTCGTGCACCAATATGGTCCCTAGCCTGGCCTGTGATCAGGGCCGATCTTCCCCGGCTGCCGTCAGCCGGCCCTGCCCCCTGCCTCCCATGTCTGCTGCCACCCACCCCCCAGTTCCCTGTTCCCTATCAGGTGATCAAGGCCTGTGGGCTGGGGGCAGCTCCTGCGTAGAGCGTCTGCACCCTGGTGGTCAGTGTGCATTATAGCAACCAGTCATTCCACCGTTTGGTTGATTTGCATATTACGCTTTTATATATATAGACAGATGTCTCTTTGCTGTGTGATATAATTTATGGGGACTGATATAGTTTACATCTCTTTGCTGTGTGCTGAGGATCCTTGGACTTCTGGGCATGTGAGATAAAGGGGACTTGCTCTGATGGCCTCTTTCAGAAGATGGGTAATCAGTTATTAGTTGTAATGACAGCCTTCTGTTGTGGGTTGAATAGTATCCTCTCAAAAGTTGTGTCCACCTGCAACCTCAGAATGTGGCCTTGTTTGCAAATAGGGTCTTTGCAGATGTAAACTAGTTGAGGGCCATCTAGAGGAAAACATCCTGGTTATAGGGTGGGCCTAAATCCAATGACTGGTGTCCTTTTAAGAAGGGAAGACACAGAGTAACACAGAGAAGTTGGCCATGCCAAGATGGAGGCAGAGATCGGAATGATGCTGTCACAAGGAGGCCTGGGACGACCGGAAACTGGAAGGGGCAGGAAGGATTCTTCCCTAGAGCCTTCAGAGGGAGTGTGGCCCTGCTGACACCTTGGTTTTGGACTTGTAGCCTTCAGAATTGAGAGAATAAATTTCTGTTGTCTTTAAGCCACCTGGTTTGTGGTACTCTGTTACAGCAGCTACAGGAAACTAATATTTGTACCTGCTGAGGGTCTCTGGTCTGCTTAGGAGATTTGCACTGGGGTGGGGGTAGGAGGCATGGTCTTATCAGGAGCTTTGATAACTCTATAGACCTTAAAGTCGAGGTAGGTGGTCTTACCACAACTTAAAGTAGCACTAGGAGCCCAGAGGAAGAGGTCCCTGATGAATGTTGGTTGAGTGAATGAATGAATGAATAAATGAATGAATAGGCCTTAGTCTGAGCCAAGCCTGGAGTCATTAAATCGCCCCAGCCATGATCATCATAGTTGGCTATCTTCAGGTTGTGGACCTCTTTGTCAGTGTAGTCAGCACCCCTTCTGCTGTGTGCCTTCCAAGCTCCTGCAGGATGAGAAACCAGATGAATGAAGATCTTCGTTAGAATACCTTTGGTTGAAGCGGACGGAGTTCCTAAGTTGAGGACCCAGAGGACCTAAGTGACTTTCTAATGCATAGAAATGTGTGGATTTCAGAACCTGGACTTTTAACATTGGTTTTCTGAGCTCAGAAGTATTTTTCTTTCCTCCCTTTAAATGTTCATTAGATAGGTCAAGTTAGGAGAACTGGAGAAGTAATCCAGCAGCATAATCCTGTGTCCCAGCAACAGAAAGCAGTCCCGCTGTGGGCTTGCTACAATTCTTTTATTAGAGTTGAAAGTGCTGAAAAGGGAGAAGAATCTCCAGGCCACAAAAATTTAATTTTATTGTAATGCTGCCAGAGGCCCACTCCCTCCACTCCTATCACTTTCTCTGGGCCTGTCCTGCAGGAAATGTACGTGGATTGAAATCAAGATTAAAAAAAAATTTAGCCCTGGCCAGGGTGACTTGGTTGGTTGAGTGTCCCTGGTCACTGGTCGCTGGTTCAGTTCCCGGTCAGGGCACATGCCTGGGTTGTACTCCATCCCTGGTGGGGCAGTGCAAGACGCAGCTGATCAATGTCTCTCTCTCTCTCCCTCTCCCTTCCTCTCTCTTTCCGAAATTAATAAAAATATATTTAAAAAATTTTAAACGAATACACTGCACTCTTCTCCATAAAACACTGGTCCAACTGGCAGTGCTCTTGGTGTCTTGGTGATACAAGTTTCTGGTTGTGTGGGGACACACAGTAGGCGCTGAATGAATGCTTCTTTAATTGAAATCAGAGCTGATTTGGCTTGGTAATAGTTTGTTTATACTATGAAGAAGCATGTGATTTGCTTAGGAAATTGGCTAGTTATGTGCACCTCCACCCGATATCAATTTCTTTTTTTAAAATAATTGAATATATCGGGATGACATTGGTTCTCAAAATCATACAGGTTTAAGTGTACATCTCAATAAAACATCATCTGCACACTAATGTCAATTTCTGTGTCAGTTTCTTACCTGTGTAATTGCTGCGCCTCCTAATGTTGATTTAAAAAAATCAAGTATTATATTTAGTTTTTAAAAAGTATACATTAAGATTGAAAACAGCCCTGACCGGTGTGGCTCAGTGGATAGAGCGTCGGCCTGCGGACTAAAGGGTCCCAGGTTCGATTCCGGTCAAGGGCATGTACCTTGGTTGCGGGCACATCCCCAGTAGGGAGTGTGCAGGAGGCAGCTGATCGGTGTTTCTCATCGATGATTCTAACTCTCCCTCTCCCTTCCTCTCTGTAAAAAATCAGTAAAATATATTTTTTTAAAAAAAGATTCAAAACAGCTGTGTTTGCTTTTGGTGTGGCTGTTTCCCTCCTTTTACTTGTGCCTTTCATAACAATATGAACAAAAGTTTAGAAAGAAAAAGGATGACTTTTCTCCCTCCAGATATCAGTGACAATCTCAGCTCATAGTATTTATTTAATTTTGTATCCGGTAACAGGGCTCAGAGACAGTGCTGTGAAGCAGAGATGTGTGAAGATCTGATCCTAACAGAAGCTTATTTCTTATAAAAATATATTATCCAGCCTTAGTCAGGGGGTATAACATTACTCGTAGACACTTCCTTTTTAAGTGTGCTGGAATATAATCATGGATTGTGTAGATTTTTTTTTCTAATTTATCACCTTTTGGGACATTTCTTGCTTATAAGTATCCCAGCCAGTGATGAATAAAGACACAGAATAAAGGGGAAAAAAACACAATAAACAACAAAAGTAAAAAAAAAAAACCCAACAAAAAAACAGAAAGAAAACCTCTTTCCCAATAGGCAGTGATTTTGGATGTAAAACTTAAGAGGTGGGGTGGTAGGAGGAAGGGACCCATCAGCTGGAAATGAGAGTTTCTTTGTAGACTTCATTCATGTTATCACAGATCCACTGTACCTGGGGCAGGGCCCAAACTAGGGTGAAACTAGTGAGACACGCCCCTTATGTACAGAATTTAAGGGAGCACCAAAAAACTCAATAATCAAAATGATGTTTTAATACAATATAGTTTTAAAAAAATCATAATTAGTGCAAAGTACTCCACAATGAACAAAATAGCAAACAATCGAAGATAGAAGCTGATCCTACACTGGAAACTCAACCTCATTCACCTTCCTTTAACCAAAAGTAAGGTCATCGAGAGCTCTGAAGGAAAAGTTTCTCATTTTTCTAAGCCTGGCTTAGCTCCGTTTGTGTGTGTGTGTGTGTGTATGTGTGTGTGTGTGTGTGTGTGTGTGTGTGTGTTGTTGTTGTTGTTGTTTTTTATATATATTTTTATTGATTTCAGAGAGGAAGGGAGAGGGAGAGAGAGATAGAAACATCCATGATGAGAGAGAATCATTGATCGGCTGCCTCCTGCACGCTCCACACTGGAGATCAAGTCCACAACCCAGGAGTGCCCAGCCCGAGAATCCAACCGTGACTTCCTGGTTCATAGGTCAACACTCAACCACTGAGCCATACCGGCCAATCTTAGTTCTGGGTTTTAATTCTAGCTTTTAGGACCAGCTCTGTGACTTCAGGCAAATAACATCTCTGAGCTTCCTTTTATAAAATGAAAATAATGCTTTCCTTTGCAGGCCTTTGAGGTGGTTTAAAAATTATGCCTGTGAAGCACCAAGCACATAGTGTTTAAAACCATTAAAACAATGGTTTTAAATAATTCATAATTGTTCACAAAGAGTTAAGTTTCCAGGAGGTCCAAGCAGGTACCACCTATAAGCTTAAGAGTCTCTTACACATCTGTTAGGGTTAACATGGTGTGGTTTTCACTTTATAGGATATATCAGAGTATGGCCCTGGGCCAAGGCTTTGAACACTCATACACTTGTTCAACTGCTAAGTAACCGATTTCCTGTTTAGTCATAGCTCCTTGCCTGGGTCTGGCCACTGGCTGCAAATTGTCAACTGTACCTCCCTCTCAGAGCAGCTCAGTTTTCTAGAAGTTAGGTTTTAGTGGCCTTTATTTATTAAGAATCCTTCCCCTCCCCCCAGTCATTGTGAGTCTCTTGAGCACATTTCCACACATGATCATTCATCTGGATGACAGTTCACCCTATTGCTACTTGAACTGTCCACAGTCCTGAGCTGACCTCTGATTTGCTTTGCAGACATGGGGCTGTGTTCCTATCACATAAGACTGAAGCTGCCCTGACCGGTTTGGCTCAGTGGATAGAGCGTCAGCCTGCGGACTGAAAGGTCCCAGGTTCGATTCCGGTCAAGGGCATGTACCTTGATTGCGGGCACATCCCCAGTAGGAGGTGTGCAGGAGGCGGCTGATCGATGTTTCTCTCTCATCGATGTTTCTGACTCTCTATCCCTCTTCCTTCCTCTCTGTAAAAAATCAATAAAATATATTTAAAAAAAAAAAGACTGAAGCTAATGCGGGCAGAGTAGAAATCACAGGAGAGTGAGGTGGGAGTCTAGTTAACACTCGATACAGAGAACTGTAAAGCAGCTCAATTATGCTCTGATTTTACAAATGGGGGAGGGGAGAAACAACAATGTTGTCAGCTTTTCTTCTAATCTGATAGCTAGAGACCCTCAAGCTGAGCTTCACTTCAGTTATTCTGTCTAGTCCTAAGGATGCAAAATGCAGTGGGAAAACAACAGGAGAGTGTCACTCAAATCACTTATTAGTCTTTGGAGTCTTAGTCATCATTAGTGGTTCCTGAGTTTTGAATACTTACCACTTCTCTCTGTTCTTCATGGAGAGGCTGTAGGAGGAGGAACTAAGTATTTCTAGCTTCAGTCCTGTGTGCTTTGGATTTAAGTTCTTTTTTTCCACCTAATTAGTTAATAGGAACTTACTGAGCTGGGCACAAAATGATAAAAAAGGCTAGGAGAATGGGATTTTTGCCCCTTAAGCACTGAGGGTGTAGTTGGGTAGAATAAATTTTGCTTAACATGAGCCTTAGGCTCACACTCCTGCATATCCACAGTCTCTCATTTCTACCCTTGAAATGGTGTTTGAATCTGGTATCTCCTTGTTAACCCTCCCTCTCCATTTGCTCCCCATCTCTTTTACAGAGCCCTGCCAGCCATATTGGAGCCTGAGGCAAGAAAAACCTGTGCACCCCACACACACTCAGCAAATACCCTCCTGTGTTGTGAACCAAGTGGGGAAAGTTGTTAAAAAGCTGTACAATTAGAAAAATCCAACTATATATAAAGCCTCATGTTGCCCATCTGTTCCCATATTGTCAGCCCAGTGGTGGGGGGTGGGATGGGAGGTGGTTGGGGTAGTAAAACAGACAGCAACAGCCTGTCTTTATTTACAATTTGGATTTTTTTTCATCGTGGATTTTTTTTGGTATTAATTTTTTCTAAAAAAGTATTGCATTAAAATAATATTGCTGAGTCTTTTGGCACCCCCTTAAATTTGGTACCTCACTCATTCACCCTAATCCTGGCTCTGGTCACTCCCGCTATCATGCACACAGCTGCCAGTTACCTTCCTAATAGACCAGCAATGATTATGTCACTTCTGTGTTGGCTCCTGATTGTCTAAGAGGCAAAACCCAGCCCCGTTGGCTTGGCAGCAAGCCCCTTCACAATCTGGCCTCCACTTATCTCACCAGGGCATCTGCCCCTACCTCCATCCCCACGCCCCTTGGCCCTTCAAGACTGCACCCTTGTGTCCTTGTCCCTAAACTCCCTTACTTAACACACGTGTCCCTGCTTAGCTTTTGAGTTCCATCTGGAATATCCCTTCCTGGCTGAGCTGCTTTTTGGGCTCCCCAAGTGGGCTTCATGGCTGTGTTTTCCCATATAAAATAGTTTCCACTCAATGCCTAGCTTGCCTGTGGCACTCACTGTTTTCCACTGTGATTTATCTGTTTACCTGTGTCCCCAGGGACACTGCCAGCTCCTTGAGGAGAGCAACCAGAGCCTTTCATGTCAAGTGAACAATGAATGCGATTGGATACTGCGGAAAAGACAGTAACAGCAACTATGAAATAATTCATGAAAAACAATAGCTCTGCAGAGAGGACACGTATTTTTAAAAAAATATATTTTATTGATTTTTTACAGAGAGGAAGGGAGAGGGATAGAGAATCAGAAACATCAATGAGAGAGAAACATCGATCAGCTGCCTCCTGCACACCCCCTACTGCGGATGTGCCCGCAACCAAGGTACATGCCCTTGACTGGAATCGAACCCAGGACCCTTCAGTCCCGAGGCCGACACTCTATCCACTGAGCCAAACCGATCAGGGCGAGGACACTGGTCTTAAAGTCGGAAGATCTTGAGTTCCAATCTTGGTTCTGTCATTAGCTAGCTTCTTGACAGTAGTGATTTTCAGAGTTTTACTATGGAAACTCAAACATAAGCAAAAGTAGAGAGAACCGGTATGAACCCGCATGTACCCATCCTCTAACTACGACAGTCAGCTCAGGGCCATTCCAGCTGCTTGCAATGCTGCTCCCTCTGTCTGCATCCTCGGATTATTTCAAAGCAAATCCCAGACAACATATTATTCCACATATGACTATTTCAGTAAGAACATTAAACTTGTGATTGATTGCAAGCTCAGTATCGACTACGTGCAGAGAAGAGCTGGCATTGGGTGAGGATCATGGGGAAGCTGTTTGAAGCAAGTCCTGAAGGATTAATATGGATTTTAGCAAAGAAGGCATGGTCAGCAGATGGTTTTAGCTGGAATGGGGGCAGGGTGGGGAGCAGTGAATGGGAAGGAAATCCTAGGTGGAACCCAGTGTGTGTGTGGAGCTAACCCCCTGATGCTTTAGAGGAGGCTTTTGGCTGGGGAATCTTACATTTTATGTAACAACTTTGAAGAGTTGCACTCACAATTGTGACATGGGGCTGAGGACAGTAATAATATTCAAGCTCTGCCTCTCCAAGCACTTTACTTGTTCTTGGACTTCTCCTTTCACAGCAAAAGAAGCTGTGACAGGCAGTTTAAAGAAATGGGATCCTGTACCAACCACCAGGCGTTGCTGGGGAGAAAGGAGGGCTCACTTTTCCACGCTCAGCCCTACACTAAGTTGACCTGGCAACTGTGCATTTTACCCCGCTGGGTTTAATCCTTATTATGAATAACAGAGCAAAGCTTTATTATTCATGGGAGTGGATTTCTGCTGCTGGGAGAATTAGCTGCAGTCTTATTGGGAAGGTGCCTTCTGATGCAATGAGGTCTTTTGGACTGTGCCTGAATAGAGCCCATTGTTTAGGCATTTGGAGCGTAAGGCTTAAATTGCTCTAGAACAGTGGTTCTCAACCTTCCTAATGCCGCGACCCTTTAATACAGTTCCTCATGTTGTGGTGACCCCCAACCATAAAATTATTTTTGTTGCTACTTCATAACTGTAATTTTGCTACTGTTATGAATCGTAATGTAAATATCTGATATGGAGGATGTATTTTCATTGTTACAAATTGAACATAATTAAAGCATAGTGATTAATCACAAAAGCAATATGTAATTATATATGTGTTTTCCGATGGTCTTAGGCGACCCCTGTGAAAGGGTCGTTCGACCCCCAAAGGGGTTTCGACCCACAGGTTGAGAACCGCTGCTCTAGAAGTTCCAGTCGGACTCCAGGTAGCTTTGTGTGGTCGGCCACGAGTAGTAGTTTTCTTCATATTGCTTAGGACCTGCCTCTTCAGCACCTCCTAAAACTAGGGCACAACCAGTTCTTTCTAACTGGAGTCTTTTGCCTAGAGGGGGTACGGGGGAGATTTTAGGTCCAAAAGAAAAGAATGGATAATAAAAGTATATTCAAGCTTAACCAGGATCTCACACAGCAATATAGCCTTTAGGAATATGATAAAAGAGTTAACTTTGTTTCTGATTGAATGTTTTTGTTTTGTTTTTAATTCAAGCTCAGAGGAATAGAAGAACAGTATACAGTGAGCCTGTTACTACCTATTAGTAGTATGTTGCTGCCCCAGAATCTCTTAGGGGAGGACAAGATACTCTAGAATCTCTAAAGGAAGAGTTGATTGTTTGTGCAAGCCTCCAAGCTCCCACACCCAGTTCCCCAGCACAGTGAACCTTTCTGGGTCCTTGGAGCAGCGGAAGTGAAGCTTGCTTGCCTTTGAAACCACAGAGAGAAGCCCCATTCTTTGAAGGTATTTTCTTCTGAAATTTTTACCTGGGATCCCAATGAATAACATTGCTGTTCTTAAAAAAAAAAAAATTGTGTGTGTGTGTGTGTGTGTGTGTGTGTGTGTGTGTGTGTGATGAGAACTTTTAAGATCTACTGTCTTAGAAAATTTTAAGTGTACAGTGAAGTTTTGTTAACTGTAGTCACCATGATGTCTGTTACACCCCCAGGACTTATATTGTTTTTCTGGAAAGGTTTATGGAAAATGATTTGTGGGCTTAATCCCAGTGTTGTTGTTTTTTTGGTCACCTCAGTCTGCATGTGTCTCTGAGTGTGTGGCTGTCTGTGGTTGTTCCGCCCAGAACGAAGTGATTTTCTTGTCTGGGACCCCGACGGAGGGGTGGGGGGGCGTGCAAGCCTCCAGCCCCTGGAGACCCTGCCCTTTAGGTGCTTCTTGTGTACGTTACTCAGGTTTCTACCTTCACTAAGCTCCCCTCGGTGTCTCCCGTCCACTGAGCTGTCTAGAACCACAGAGCTTTTCTCTCCTCTTTGGTGGCTCTGTGCTTCTAGTCCCTCCCCAGGGATAAGATCTTCTGGTGCAAAGTCCTTTCTCACCATCCAGTGTCCAAAATCACTATGAGGCCGTATTACTGAACTGCAGAGGCAGGTACATCAATCTTCACAGTATTTATTGCTCAGCTCCTTTAAGTGCTAACATTTTTATCTCTTAGCTCTTCTTCCTTGTCACCTTTGTGTTGTCACTGGAGCAATGAAAACCATTTGGTTGTACTCATTTAATTTACACTGACCTTCTGAGGGGCGTCCATCCTGATATAGCCAAGTCCCTTCTTTTGCATTTTCTCCTCCTCCGTGTTTGAGGTTGGAAAGACTTGGTGTTTGTAAGAAGGTAAAGGTGACCCTGAGGATTGCTTCTGATGATGCTGGTACTCACATCTTTTGAAGACGTAGAGTGGGCATGTCAGTTTAGTGGGGAGTCTGTCAACTTGTTGCATTCTTGTCCCCCATTTTAAAGCCTCACTGAGGACTCAAGATTAAACTGTTATTGGAATAAATATAACACTTTTCTTTAAAAGGAAAATAACTTTTTTTAAAAAGTAGCAAGCATGCCTCTTTAATTTCTTGACAGATATCAAAGAAAAAAAACTTCCTGTCTTTATCTTGACAAGGCATCTAACATTGCTGGGAGGTTTTGCTTGTGTGAGAACGTCAACATTATAATCTAGAACTCTCTTAGAACTGAACTCAACTACTCTCTCTGGTTAGGGGTGGTGAAAAGGGACAGTAAAATAGTTATGGACATCCAGTTACCAAAGTAGTCAACTATTGAAAGCTAATTCATCTCCTTTTAAAAGGTTAGTCCTTTGATAAAGAACAGTTGATGCTAAAAAGAAAAGGTTAGAAATATAAAATTTTTTTCTCTGTTTTGAATATTTTAATGACTTCATGTTTCTCTCTCTGGTAGTGAGGTTGGTAGAGTAGCCAGTGATCACTAACAATTAAAATAATGAGTCATGTGCAACAACACTTACACTCGCAGAGAGCCCAATTAAAATCACACTTCATTTTTGTTTTCATGAATCAGAAGTAAATTTAGAACCAGTTTCATGATTCTTGTGATATTTTCCAAATTAAGGACTGTAGACATTTGGACACTGAGCTGTGTGAATCCTAGATGTTTTTTTTTCCCCTTTGCTATCAATTAGATATTTCAGAACTCAACTTAAGAAGAAATAGTCGCTAAAAGTGGGTCAAGACCACAGTCCCACATCCTCCTTCCTCCTGCGAAATACTGCACAGGAGACTTTTTAAAAATAGTAGTGTCTTTTATATATACAGGGTGTCCCCAAAAATGAATACTTTGAATAATTATAAAGGCAGTGTTAATTAAAATTTCATTTAAAAAATTGAGCTATCAGCTGGAAAAGTGTGTATACATTTTTTGGGGACACACTGTATATATAAAATAAAATTTACCATTTTAACCTTTTTTAATTGTACAGTTCAATGGAATTAAGTACATTCACAGTGTAGTTCAGCTATCACCATGATGCATACCCAGAACTTTTTCATCTTCCCCAAAAAGAAACCCCTGTACCCATAAATGCTAACTTCCCATTCTCCCCTCCCCCCAGCCCCTGGCAGCCACATTTTACTTTCGTCTCAATGAATTTGACTATTCTAGGGACCTCCTATAAGTGGAATCTGATAGTATTTGGCCTTTTGTGTCTGGATGATTTTACTTAGCTTCCTAGGTTCATTTGTGCTATTGCTTGTGTCAGTATTTCCTACCCTTTAAAGGCTGAATAATACTCCATTGTATGTATGTAGCACATTATGTTGATCCATTTGTCCATCCAGGAATGCACAAATTATTTTTTGTGCTCATCGCGCACACACACACAAAAAGCTAACTGTGTGAAGAGATACGTAAATTAGCTTGACTACAGTAATCATTTCATGATGTATATGTATAGGAAATCATCACACTGTACATCCTCAGTCATGAGCCACATAATAATGTTGTCATGAGCGAAGACCCGCATATACGACACTGGACCCATAGATGATAATGAAATGGAAAAATTCCTACTGCCTAGCAACTTAGCCGTCATGACGTCCCAGCTGTCGTAAAATTTAGTGTAGCCTAAGTGTACAGTGTTTCTAAAGTCTACAGTAGTGTGCAGTGGTGTCCTAGGCCTTCATATTTACAGTTGCCTACAGTATTCATTTCAATACACTAATAGGTTGTACAGGCTTGTAGCCTAGGAGCAATAACGAGCTATACCATATAGACTAAATGTGTAGTATTATTGATCTAAGTTTGCATAGGTGCACTCCATGATGTTCACACAGGATTGAAATTGCCTAGTGATGCATTTCCCAGAATGTATTCCCGTCATTAGTGACGCGTTACTGAATACATAATTTTTATTACAAAATAAAATAATACAAATTTTTTATTTTTAGTATGTGCCATTTGGAAGTCTTTCCTACTTCTAATTTTCTGCAGTTTCACTTGGGAGTCATTGATTGAGTCAAGTGCTGAGAATACCAATGCCAAGTGCTGAGAATACAATGAATGAGCTCTTACATGCTACAACTTGGATGAACCTCAGAAACATCATGCTTATTGAAAAAAGCCAGACACAAATGGTCATCTATTATAGGATTCCATTTATAAAAGGGTGCAGAACTCTTGCCTTGGCCTGCTTTAAACTGTGTGAGAAGAGGCAATTCCACTGGTATTCTGAATATCTAGAATAGATTGTAAATCCATAAAAGCAGATTGGTGGTTGCCACGGGCCAGTGGAGGTGATGGGGAATAGGGAATGACTGCTTAATGGGCACGGGGTTTTATTTTGGTGGTGAAAATGCTTTGGAAATAGGTAGAGATGATGGTTATACAACATTATGACCGTACAAAATGCCACTAAATTGTTCAGTTTCAAATGGTTAATTGTGTGCCAGGTGGATTTGATTTTACCTCAATAAAAGAAAAATGGGCAAAAAAACAAACAATGAATGAGCTCTACTCTGCATTCAGATTTATTGTCTGGTAGGGAAGACAGACAAGGAAATAAGGGACCCTGGCTTGGTAGATTGCCACCCAATCAGAAGTCAGAGGAGATGGTGGGTGACTCATTATTGGAGAAGGTCCAGTGTAGGAGGGTGGGTGAAGACCTGTGGAATGAAGGGCTCTGGGTCACATTTTAAGTTCTCCTACTCAAAGGCTAGACATAGATGTGAACAGAATGAAAGATTATGTACAGAGGGGAATCATATTTCCTGCACACCTATGCATGGTTTCTTGTAACTTCATTGGTAAATCCAGGAAGCGCTGTAAAATTTTCCAAGTAGAACTGACACTTAGAAAACAAAGACATTGCTTTATTATTATTATTTCTTTTCCTGCCCAGGCCTAGTAACAGAGCTCTTCTGTCCACCCTCCCCACTTCTTTCTCCCAGTTTTCTCACCATCCTTCTCAATTTGTCCTTTGTCAACAGGGCAGAAAAGAGGTTGAAGTGATATATGGGTATAATCCACGATGCACTGCTAAAAAGATAAACTTAAATGAAGTGATTTATTCCCTGTGGCAGGTCTTCTGCACCCAGAATTGTCTATCCAAGTGAGTGCCCATTGATTTTCCATACTTTCCCTGTCAGCCTCTGGATTGCCATTGTTCATCAGAGGTGGACAACCAGTTTAAGGTGGCAGGGCGTTCTCCCAGCCCAGGCACTCTATGCAGGGTGTAGCTTTTATTTGTGTTCTAGGGTGCAGAACTCTTGCCTTGGCCTGCTTTAAACTGTGTGAGAAGAGGCAATTCCACTGGTATTCCGAATTACTCAAATTAGAAGTAAAACATTGTATACTCTCATTTTGAAAGTGCTTCTAGAATCTTCCTACTTGAATCAAATAGACAATAGGTCCCACAGAATAGCAGTACAGGATAATATACAGCTGTGGGGGCAGTGCCTGAGTAGGTCTGGTCTGTATTAGATGAAAAGTACTGAGCATCCTGTCGGAATTAATGAACTAGGAATGTCCTTTCTCTTCAGGGGCCACACGCGTATCACACAGGACATGTCTTTCCTGTTTTTCTCCAAACCCATCCCATTGTGTTGGGGAGTGACAAAGTGAAGTCTCTCCAACATTGAATTGAAAGATAACTGTGCGGTTGGTGGCTCTCATCTTTGAAGCTCATTTGCTGGGCCCTTTGGTCAGGAAGAGAGGTCTGTTAATTATTGGTTGGGAGGAGTGAGCTTAGCTACAAGTTTTTTTCTGCTACATGCTTCTGGTATAGTGATCTGGACAAGAACGCCACATACTGGGCACTTTCCAAATACATATTGTGCTGGAAGAAAGACTGCTTTTGGTGCAGTTGGGTGGAGCCAGGGAAATTATTTACATGACATAATGATTTTCCTAACTGGTAAATTTCAGGGGGGAAAAAGACTAGTTTGATTACTAAATAATTATAGACAAATACATAGTTTGTGTTTCTACACACACACACACACACACACAAATATATATAGTAATATACTGATTATATTTGGCATTTGTATTTTTTAAAACCACAAGCCTCCTATAGTAATTCAGACTTATGAATACCTTTGCCTAGCAAGTAATAGTTAATAATAGCTAAAGAGGGATGAATACTGATAGTAATTTTCTCTTTGTACTTCTGATTGGCAGGCAGGGAGAATTAAAAGCTTGTTTTGGGTTAGGGTTTTTTTTGTTTTTGTTTTTTAAATATATTTTATTGATTTTTTACAGAGAGGAAGGGAGAGGGATAGAGAGTTAGAAATATTGATGAGAGAGAAACATCGATCAGCTGCCTCCTGCACACCTCCTACTGGGAATGTGCCCACAACCAAGGTACATGCCCTTGACCGGAATCGAACCCGGGACCCTTCAGTCCGCAGGCCGACGCTCTATCCACTGAGCCAAACCGGTTAGGGCTGTTTTGTTTTTTAAATTGATTTTTAGAGAGAGAGGGAAAGGGAGAGGGAGACAGAGAGAAACATCCATGTGAGAGCGAGACATTGATTGGCTGCCTCCTTCACGCCCCCTAGGGGATCAAACCCGAAACCTGGGCATGTGCCCTGACCTGCAACCTTTTGGTGCAGAGGATGATGCCCAACCAACTGAGCCATACTGGCCAGGGCTATGTTGTTTTTTAAAAAATACTTACTTGTAATACTGTTTAATCACTTTCTTAACTGAATTCGTGGCATATCTATATATATAAAAGCTAAGCGACCAGACGATCAGCCGGTAGCTATGTCATGCACTGACCACCAGGAGGAAGATGCTCAATGCAGGAGGTGCCTCCTGGTGGTCAGTGCGCTCCCACAGCGGGAGTGCCGCTCAGCTGACAGACGGGCACAGATGCTGGGCTAACAATTGGTGAGTCCAAAGTACCAGTTTATACAAGTTAAGCAGGATGTTGCCTTCATGCTATAATTCTTTTGTACTTCACATAGATCATAGGGGTCTGAGGAAGCAAAATCAGCTTCCAGAAGCTCTTAACTTAGGGCCAAGAAACATCAGAGATAGCAGGAGAAACTACCTGAATGTGTATATGGTGGGAAAATGGAAAGATATTTTATGTGTTCCTATAAGCAGAGAAAAACTGTAGACCCCTGTTATGCTCATTTTCTTCCTTGGTGGCCTGATTATTCATTTGGCTGAGATATAAAATCTTTTGAGCTTTTAACATAATAGTTATTCATAAAGGCATTTAGGCTGATGGCTTTCTTAGAATGTCGTGCTGTACAGGATGGACTTCATCTATATTTCAATGAATTTCTAAATGGGGGAAACAGAACATTTTTCCTTTGATTAATTCATTGGTTTTTTAGTCTTCAAGGACTCATATGCTCAAAAGGAAGTCAGTAAAGGAAGAATGATAAATTGGAATTGGAACTCATAAAAGAAAATCTTTGAACACTGTCCTGAATTCAACATCTGAAATACAGCAAGCCAGGTGAAGATTTATGAAAGCTAATTTTAAAAGTTAATTTAAAATTGTATCAAAGGGCACAGTGTTATGGGTCATGTAAAGTTCTTAGACTGTTTTAGACCATTGTTTCACAACTCTGGCTTTTAAGTTACTTTGCCCCAAAATCAAATACTTGGGCAAGTTTCTACTAGTTAGAACACAGAGGCAGGCTTTGCATTCTTGGGCTCTTCTCTGGGAGTGTGCCCTCTGCAGCTACGATTTTAAGATTTATGTTATTGGATGTACATCTGTCCTAAGATGAGGACCCAGGGAGGTGATCCTGGGAAGCCCCAGGAGGAGCATAAAGAGGTAAGAAAGGGCAGGGGAAGGTGATAGAGTGTGTGTAAAGGAGAGAGTTTCCTACCAATCCAGCGCAGAGGGAACAGTCCTGCAAACACTAAGGAAATATAGCCGTGAGGCAGGACCAGTGCAAAACCTCTAAGCACAGTAAGTCTCACTTCATGTCGTGGATAGGTTCTTGGGAACTGGGACTCTAAGCAAAATGATGTAAAAAGAAACTATCCTAGCTGGTTTGGCTCAGTGGATAGAGTGTTGGCCTGTGGACTGAAGGGTCCCGGGTTCTATTGCGGTCAAGGGCACATGCCTGGGTTGGAGGCTCAATCCCCAGTAGGGAGCATGAAGGAGGTAGCCAATCAATGATTCTCTCTCATTGATGTTTCTATCTCTCCCTCTCCCTTCCTCTCTGAAATCAATAAAAATATATTTAAAAAAATAAAAAGAAACCAATTTTTGTCTTGGCCGGTGTTGCTTAAGTGGTTGGAGTGTCGGCACACACACAGAAGGGTCTCAGGTTTAAGGGTCCTGGTCAAGGGCACATAACTGGGGGTGTGTGCAAACAATTGATGAGTCTCTCTCATATCAATGTTTCTTTGTCTCTTTCTCCACCCCCTTCTCCCTCCCTCCCTTCAACTCTCTCTAAAAATCAATGGAAAAAAGTCTCCTCTGGTGAGGATTCACAACAACATAAAAAGAAACCAATTTTCTCATAGGCTAATTGATATAAACAAGAGTTAAGTTCTTACAACCTATTTCTGGTCACAAAAATATCACCAAACTTCTAAAATGAGATCCAAAACACTCCTAATATTAATATTGAAATATTGAAATAAATAAAAAACCTACCTGTTGTACCTCCTTGAAAAAGACTCGATGGCTGTTGTAACTCTTTTTGCCTTTTACGTGCTCTGGGAGATTGGACTCACTAGTGTTGAGGTTTTTTCCCCCAACATGGGTACAGGGTGCCTGGGAACTAGCCAAATTAATCTTTTGTTGTCGGATCTTTTTAGGAGACAGGTCTGTCACCTGGTATGGCAGAGCCCCTCTTCCTGATGTCCTTTCTCCAATCTGAATAATGAAGAACTTGGAAATGAACCTGATCTCTGGTTTTAGGGACATCAGCTGGGTCCTCTCTGCCTAGTTGTCCTTAGGGGAGCTCTGGAGTCCTTGAAGTTTCCTGCCCAGGATCTACCAAACACTCCCCAAACCTCATGAAAGCTTAACTCCTGGTGTCTTGGGTGAGATTCCTTAGAAGTTGAGGGATTTTCGTGGAAATGATGTAGGGTGGAGGGGTGGAGATGGAGAGAGGGCAGAGCAGTGGGGAGCTTGGGAGCATGACCTACACCACAGACCTCGTTTTCCCCTCTCCCTGATCCGCCACTGACTGACTGTGGGCCTCTCTCAGGGCAGGTATAACCTCCGGGGCAGAATGACTCCCATTGGCTGAAGGCCATTTTATAGACTAGGGGGCAGATAGGATCCAGTAGCAGTTGATACTCATATTGCCACCCATGCCTGGTAAAGGGATCCAGCCAGGGTGCTTTGGGTTACCCAGAACAGATAGGGTCATGTGTTGGCCTTTTTCTAACTCATCCCCTTAACACAGTTCACCAGTGCTCCCAGGGCCCGTTTCAAAGAGTCCCTCTTGTGCTCCAAATTCGGCATCCTCAGCCCTTCCCCTGAACAGCTCCACTTCTGGACACGGGAAAGGAAGCTCAGATGCCTATGGTTTGAGCTGGACCCCACTGGGGGTTTGCTGGCTCCAAGGAGGAGTGGTGGGCCCCAGCACTTGGTGGGAGGTAGGGTGGGAGATGCTGAACCATCTAATCCTGATCCATCTTTCGACTACTTTCCTCCAGAGTCAGCTAAAGGCAAATAGGCCTTGGCAGTGAATATTAATTTTCTGCTCCAAACAACCCAGCAACCACTCTAATTTTATAAAAAGTATTTTCTTCCTATTAACAAGGCTTTGACCCCATTCTTTGCAAAGTAATAACCTGGCATTCTTGTGCTAAGGACCATCTGATTTCTTCTTGAGCCTGCTTTTGTTACCACGTCAGCTGAAGAGGGCTCTGAGGCATCCAGGAGATTTTTTTCTGAACTCAAATTTCTTTCCAGATACAAGATTAGGGGAGGAAGGTGTGGACTGGTGAGAGAGTTTCAGTTGTACCTTTTTAATCTTTACTCCGACCCGGAGTAACTGGGGCATTAACTTAATGGATGCTGTCACTAAGGCTTTTGAAGTGGCCGATGGACAGCTGCTGCAGAATTCTGAATTTTGGAGCCAGGTATTGTCCCTTCGGGAATCTAACGAGGCTGGCTGTGCCTGCGCCCCAAACATATTTGCTCTACAAGTTATTGTCACTCAGGGTAAACACCGAGCTCTGTATCCTTGTGGAAAACTCAAAATCATCAAAAAGCAAAGCCACTTGCTAGCCAAACCCAGCTGCATGTTGCATTTGGATATTGTGTCCAAATATCTTCATGACCCAAGAATAAAACCCGTAAGAGGTCATCCTGATAATCTAGAAAGCTCTGCCTAGGACAGCCGTGGGCAAACTACGGCCCGTGGGCCGGATCCAGCCCGTTTGAAATGAATAAAACTAAAAAAAAAAAAAAAGACCGTACCCTTTTATGTAATGATGTTTACTTTGAATTTATATTAGTTCACACAAACACTCCATCCATGCTTTTGTTCCGGCCCTCCGGTCCAGTTTAAGAACCCATTGTGGCCCTCGAGTCAAAAAGTTTGCCCACCCCTGGCCTAGGACATACTCTGTGCCATAGGAGTGAGTCATGAAATCCTGCCCACATTCAAGGGCAGGGGAATGAAACCCTACTTCCCAGAGGACGCTTGTTCAGGTATGTGTGCAAAACCACGACAGTAACTGACATATTTTCAGAGAGATGCTTCCAGGCTATGCAAGTATCCTGTGTCTCCTTTAAAAGCTTTCAGCATTTATCTGTGGATCCCACCTGCTATAGCCTTCTGCTGGTGATTTTCTCTCGTTCCTTCCACATTTATTACTTGGACTTCTTCAGTAAGGAAGATTTGTCCCTTCTCCACTTATTTATTGATTCAATTACTTGTTTATACCAGCATGGGCGCACAGATATTTGCTTTATTTTCTGGTTGAGAGGTGTTTTTAGAATAGGGCAGCATCCCCGGTGAATCCCTCAGATGGAGGTGGTGAGGAAGAGCGTGGGTGTGGAGGAAGATACTCGGTGCATGGAGCGCAGTTCCTGAGAGTGAGATCCAGAAGGGGAGGCCTTGGCAAAAATGAGGGACACTCTGTACTAAAAAAAGCCGGGATGAAGAAAGCTCGGGAGGGCCGATTTTGACGTCAGGAGGGCGTGCCCATTAATTACCCTTTGTCTTCTCAGTCAAGATGTTTTTTTGTGATAGCAGTGGGAAATTGCCTTTTGGAATTTGAATTTTCTTGGCCAGAATTCCTGGCCCCTTCAGCGGGGTTTCTCAACCTCGGCACTATTGACATTTGGGCTGAGTGATTCTTTGTTGTGGGGGTGTCCTGGGCATTGTAGGGCGTTCAGCAGCATCCCTGGCTTCTGCCCACTAGAAGCCAGTCACTTCCTTCTCTTCTCCCCCAGTGTGACCACCAGAATGTCTCTACGCAGGACCAACAAGTGCCCCCTGGGGAGCAAAGTGCCCTGCTTGAGAACCACTAATCTAAAATAATACTCACGGCCCTGGCAATCCACAGGAACCCCCCCCTGC
>NW_005354174.1:5720222-5742583 GCF_000412655.1 Myotis brandtii | reverse complement strand
TATTTTTTTATTTTTAAAATATATTTTTATTGATTTCAAAGAGGAATGGAGAGGGAGAGAGAGATAGAAATATCAATGATGAAAGGAAGTCATTGATTGGCTGCCTCCTGCACACCCCACAGTAGGGATTGAGCCTGAAACCCAGGCATATGCCCTGACTGGGAATCAAACCTTAACTTCCTGGTTCATAGGTCGACACTCAACCACTGAGCCATGCCGGCTGGGCAATCTACAGGATTTCTGAGCACTGCCTTTGAAAGACTAAGACTATGGCATTCACCTAAGTTCTTGCAGAAGAACCTAAGCCACCCTCGCTTCAACACTCAGCGTTGCCACAACTGACAAGGGAGGCCCTGTTTTCTTGCGAGTAGCTGATGGTCTCTGAGCGCAGTAGCCGGACAAATCAGGGAAAGGGAGCTCTGGTCTCAGAGGGTCCGGGGTCCTGAAGAGCGCTGCTGCCAGTGCAGCCTTGCCTCCTGGTGGAGGGTTGTTTTGCTTTCTGTGTCGTTTCTGTGTGACCTCCGAGAAGCACTTTCATGTCAGTTGGGGACACAGAAGCTCTTCCCACAACTTAGTTTCCGAAAGCCCATTTGTTCTAAGTCCAACATGACACTGACCTAGCTGGGCACGCATAGGTTGCTGGGAAGGTTGTTTCCCAGGAGAGCCAGGGGCGTTGGGGACCCTTACTCCTCTACACCTCTCGTTTTATTATCCAAAGACGCTTGCGTTGTGACCCAATTTTCTTTAAGCTTCAGTAAATTTTTAACTAGACACTGCATTTCAAACATAACAAACATGACAGATTAAGGAACAAGGCCAAGGCCATGGCTGGAAGGACCTTGCACGACCACTGATGCCACCTGTTGGCGGCCGGCAGAACTGAGACCCTTTGGAGCTGTGTTTATTACCCAGAAAGGGGGAAGCTGGCTGCAGAGGACCTTCCTTTCACCCCTGAGCTTGGGGTTGCCAGGGTAGGGGAGGAGTGGAAGGGGGAGGATAGTGGGTTCGATTCCTAGATCCCGCATCCGCCATCAATTAGTGCCAGGAGTCCATATTTGAAGTATTTTCAGGAGGATTTTCAAGGTACTGGCTGGATACATTTGGGGATCAGTTGTCATTTAAGAAAGTTAGAGTCCCATTGCATGGGACATTGGGAAGTTTAACAGCACAACAAACTAAAAAACAATCTCTTCCACCAAGTTAGCATGCAGCAGATACTATTAACTCCTCACTCTAATCAAAGAAACTAAGACGCTATTGTGTAAAATAACCATTATAGTTTATCTTCCTTTGAAGAGCTTTCCAATACTGCCCATTGGTTTCTATACCAATCCATTTTGGCCAACATATCCTCTTTTCTGTTGCAAAACTGAGATCCCCAGAGATTTAAGTTTCCAAGGTCCACAAATCTAGGTGACAATGAGAGTCAGAATGAGTCCAGCCAGTGGGTTCTCAACCCTGGCAGGAAACTTCAATCCCAGTGGTTGGCCCCACTGCCATAGATACTGATTTAGCTGAGCAGTGGAAGGGTTGGATCATGGGTTTTGGATTCTAATGTGCGGCTACTCCAAGTGTGGTCTGTGGACCAGCGGCATAGCATCATTTGGAAGCTTGTTAGAAATGCAGGATCTCAGGCACCTTCTGAATCAGAGTCTGCATGGTAACAAGACCCCCAGGTGAATCCTATGCATGGTGGCATTTGGAATTTACTGAGCCGCGCCCATTGGCATCTCTATTCAGGACGCCTGTTTTTTGTTTTCTTTTTACCAGTCAGGCAGCATTCAAGGCCTGGGTGGCCTCCACTGGGGCCCTGGCTTCCCTTGCCCTGTGGGTTTCCTGTGCCTCTGAGAGTGAAGCCACAAGTCTTGCTCACTGCTAGCAGTTGGAGTGTGTCTTCACAGTCCCCGAATTGTGAGTGCATCATAGTGTAGCCATCAAACCAAGACTTCAGTGTTGGCAGCCTCCATACTCTTCCTGTTGAGAGTGATGGCACGTCAGTGCTGGAGTAACCGCCGAGGAAAGGTGGTTCAACCTGTGCTCAGCTCCCGAGACCCTCACTTACCTCCAGCTTAGACACGGACTGTATTGGAAAGGAGGGAGGCAGCACCTTTTTTCTTCTCCTTTCTCTTTGTAGATAGAAGGTCCTGGGTAAATGTTGTTTGTTTTTTTAATCCTCACTCAAGGATATTTTTTCCATTGATTTTCAGACAGAGTGGAAGGGAAGGAGGTGTGTGTGTGTGTGTGTGTGAGAGAGAGAGAGAGAGAGAGAGAGAGAGAGAGACATTGAGTGGTTGCCTCCCACTCCCGCCCTGACTGGGGTGGGAACGAACCTACAACCAAGGTATGTGCCCTTGACCAGAAATGGAACCAGAGACTCTTTGGTCTGCAGGTCGATGCTATAACCACTGAGCAAAACCAGCCAGGGCAAATGTTGTTTTGACTATTTGAATGAAGTTAAGGCTGTGTGGGCCTCTTGTAAGCATGGGACATCACACACATGGGCTGCATCCAAGCTGGACCTCTTAGCTGGGAGGCACTCTTACCCAGAAACGCCATCGTTGTCTTTCTAAAAGGTCTTTTTTAGTTTGTTTCTTAAAATCTAATGCTATATGAGTGCTCTTTTCTAAATCTGTAGTTTCATTTTGGGTAGTGCCTACAAGAGACACAGAAATCCCTGTTCAGCCTCTTTTTGGGAAACTGAGAGCCTTGGTTTCTTTCCCACCCCTCGTCGGCTGTTTCTAAACAACAAACCCCTTTGATGCAGAGCGAAGGGCCGCCCTGAGCCAGGCAGAGCTGTTTCTCCTCCTTTCATTTCTCCAGTCGCCAGGCTCTCCTCCACCGCCTCCTGTACCTCTTCCAGCCTTCCTCGCATGGGAACAAAACCACGGCAACAAACCAGACTTGGGGAGACAAGGGAGGCTTGTCCCGCTTTGTGAAGTCCCTTGAAAGGGTGTCACTGAAAGGATTAAAAGCCTGTGGAGGGTTTCTGTGCCTCTCTTTCTGGAAGCCTTGGGAGGTTTCCGCGGATGGGTCTGGAGAGACTGGAGCGAGTGCTAATTTATGCACAGGAGCCATTCACGGAGTGGCCACCACAAGAAGAGCTTGCCAGTTGCTTGTCATTCTCTCAATCAGAGGTTTTGAAAAGATCCCAAACCACCCAAACTGGGCTTGCGTCTTTCTTCAGTCTGCTTTTTTTTTGCTATTTCCTCCTCCTCTGGCCTCCCTGTTCTCTGCAGATCCCCTCCTTATGCCTGCCCAGTGTTTCTCCTTTGTTGCCCACAGCAACCTGAACAGTTGGTACCAGGGTGGAGGGAGTAAGTCGGGTTACCTCCATGTCAAGCAATCATTATGGAATGATTTCTCTGGAGCCACACAAGTGACTAGGCTTCTCTGAAAATCTCCCCCACTTAAGCCCCCATCAGTGGCTCCCCTTCTTGCCTTTCCTGAGAGGCCTGTTTTTTCTGGTACCTGAGGAACCAGGTACTCCTGCCCCACCTTTGGCGGTGACTGTTTGCCACCAGTGCTTCGTAAACTCTTAACACATTTCTTTGATGTTCACACTCCCCTCCCCCGCCCCCCCCCCCCACACACATGGAGGGTGTTACTGAATCATATCACTCTAAGTGAGCCGAGAGACAGGCTGGGAAGGATTACCAAGAGCCACTCATGTGGAATACATAGAGAGACTGCAGGTTTCTCTCTCTTGCTCATTACCACCAGAAAGCCCTTTGTCAAAGGGAAGTGCCAAAGTCGTCATGGAAATAAATGATCAGGCTGTGGAGGCCAGATTAATTGAGCCATATTTAATTTGAGGGAACTCTTCCATTAATGTATCTAAATCTCAGTTTACAAATGAGCACATGATGACTTGATCCCTTGGTACTTATTCTTGCAATGTTTTTGAACCTCAATTTGTACATTTCTTTTCTCTTCGGAGACTATCAGACTCCTCCAGACTGAGAACAAGGGGTAGAATGCTGTAGAAGACCAAATCAAAGATGATGATGTTTCTGAAGGAAAGAGAAAAAATAAATAAATTTGGAAACATAAAACGGTGCTCATCACATATCCCATCTTCTGATTTCTCAGTGTACCCATCCCTTTAAATTCCAAGGACGGGCGTGTGTGTGCTTTGAGATAGTATTTGTCAATGATGGGAAGTATGTTCTGAGTAAAGGCATTTTCTTCTGCAGTGTTCATTTCTATTTCAATGGTTTGCCTCAGTACTTTAATTAATACTGTTTTTGCTCACTGATGAATAATTCAAAGTCATACAAGCAACAGATGTCAGAGGATTCAGAATGACTTTCCCTGAATTATTTATTATTTCCAAAAAAGTAACAGGTTTGTTGAACAAGTAATTGGCAACACAGATGTAGATCAAGGTTTGTCAGCAGGAAACGAGGCCTACTACTGCTTTCTTTCTTGTGCGTGTTACTAACCAGGGCTGCATTGCATAAGGGAGTTTGGCTAATTCCACTGCGTAGGGAGCCATTTATTCATCCTGGGTGCGGACTGGAGAGCTGGAACCTTGTTTGGTTTTCCCTTTGTCTATGGATGACAAAATTGGAATGGGGCTTTGTCCAAAATTATAATTAATTAGTAGAAAGTAGCTTTGCAAATGTCTGTCAGACATTATGACTTAATGCAGGTACCCAGAAAGAGGGAACATCTTTGTTTGCACAGATATGTTAAGAATAGAGACTTATGGGAAAAACAGATCTGACAGGTAAAGCTTCATGTACAGAATGTTCTCTGCAGTGTTGTTTATAATACAATTTTTAGAAGGAAAAAAATCCCCAAATGTCCAACAATGAAAAGTTGGTTAAATAAATTCTGATAAATATAAGCAATAGGATATTATAGTATAGCCATTAAAGTGATATATATGTATTTTTATTTAGAAAAATATCAATATATTAAATAGATGATATTAAGTGGGAGAATCATACAGCTATAAACCAGTATGATTTCTTTCTGTAGAAAATATGTGTATGTTTGTTTTGGTTGTTTTTTTTGTTTTTTTTTTTTTTTTTGGTAGGCATAGAGGAAAGTCTGGAACTATCCCAAAATATTAAGAGTTATTTAAACGTGGTAGGATTCAGGTGACTTTCCTTCTACTTCTCTTATTTTCTTAACCTTTCAACTATAAATATGCACATGTTATAGTAAAAGGCCAAGCTGCTAAGAGAACCACAAGATTGAGAGTTAAAGAAATGAATTTCTCTCTCATTTAATAGTGTTGAGATAGGTGTTCCATACATGCAGCTATGAATATCTGTTCAATTCAGATACTCATTGACCCAGGTTCCCTTCATCTTATAGCTCCTCCATTCCCTAGGGCCTTGTCATCTCCATGTTCATGGCTGGGTGCTGTCACAAGGAGTAAGAGGAGACATGAAAGAGGTGCTGGTCCCAAAGTGGCACATATCACTTCTGCTCACATCCCGTAGCAGAGACACAGTCACATAGCTATAACCAACTAAAAGGCAGGCAGGAAACAAAATTTAAAAAGGGATAGAGTTTTGGGTGAGATGTCTTCGGAGGACATTTCCTTTAGGAATTAAGCATACAGAGGAGGTATAACATTTGGATACTGCCTTCAAGGGATTTACAGGCCAATAGAATAATTGGACCAATAAAATTCAAAGTAATATATGCAAAGGGCCAAAAGAGTGGCCAGACAAATGCAGAGGAGAAAATTGCTAGGATCATGGAATAAGGCTTAGGTGAATTGAAAAGCTAGCAATTCTGCTTCATTGAGCTATCAGGATTACTTGTGTCTTTGGAAAAAGTAAAACTATTTGCGTTTTATGACATTTTAGGGAACATGACCTCCCTTTACGCCATAGAGGAACTGAATCATATTTTCCTACTGACCTTACAATAATTTAAGGCTGTGATTGATCTTCAGCTAGTGCTTTTTAAATTGTAATTCTTTGTTAAATCTGTAATGATCTTTAACATAAAATACCTTGGAAGGGCTAGAATTTAAAGGCAACTCTTGACTTACTAATGTATAAGTTATTTTTAAGTGTACTTTTTAAAAATAGGATTTTAGAGTTTTTAAATATGATTATCTTGAGTGAGGTATTTCTAGACCAGTTTGGAAGGTATACCAGAAATATACTATAAAGAGGTTTTATTTTTCTCCCTTGGATAGACAATTTTCTATCTAGATTTATATGATACATTATCTCCTTCACAATTGGACCAAGTTTTGCATATCTTTTGCCTAGCATCGGATTTCTCAAGTGTGTGGAGTTTAGGCTAGTAAAACAAAAAACCCCACATTATTCTGGTTTTATATATAAAACCTCCAAAGTCAAATGGTGGATTTTGGTCTCTAACCGCCTCCCCACTCCCACCACATGGTCCCTTAAAACCCGCTGAAGTCTAAATGCCTGTGATTTGCTGTTTCCCTGATAGTCCATGAAATGCAATGAAATGTTTCAAGGGGGATAGCATGAACCAATTGGTACTCTGGCATGTCCCCTTCCCCCCAACCCCACCCCCGGGAAATTCAGGTTGTGAAGCCTCATGAGGCAAGAATTTTGCAAATGAGGGAGCCCCAGATTTGAAAATTGCTATTTTGCAAATAGTGCTTATTCTATAAATAAGGATTTCCACAGCTGGGGAGAACTTTAAAAATTGGGTGATCCAGTTGCCTTCTTTTGCAGATGAGGACCTGAGATGTGCACAGGTCGAGTCACTTGCTGAGGGCACATAGTTCATTTGTGGCAAAATTGCGAACCATAGGCTAGTAAAACAGTCCTCTGGTCACCCTGCTCCGTACCACACCATGCCTCGCTTTAGGTTATGCCTCTGGGGGTCACCAGCTTGCTTTCTATTTGGAAGGGAACCTCAGGTAGAAACTCCAGTGATGAGAGGGCAGAGGGCAGTGATTTCCCAGCTCCTGATCCATGGGGGTAATGGGTCAGGACTGGGATGAAGTGGGAGTGAGGGTGTCATCTTTATACTTTTTAAAAATATATATATTTATTGATTTCAGAAAGGAAAGGAGAGAAAGAGAGAGATAGAAACATCAATGATGAGAGAGAATCATCGATCAGCTGCCTCCTGCACACCCCCTACTGGGGATTGAGCCCGCAACCCAGGCATGTGCCCTTGACCGGAATCGAACCTGGGACCCTTCAGTCCGCAGGCCAACGCTCTATCCACTGAGCCAAACCAGCTAGGGCTTATGTTTTTTAAATATAAATATGTTTTTATTGATTTTAGGTAAAGAGAGAGAGAGAAACATCGATCCACTGCCTCCTGCATGCCCTCTACTGGGGATCCAGCTGGGCATGTGCCCCGGTGACCTCTCGATACATGGGACGATGCCCACCCAACTGAGCCACACTGACCAGGGCCAGGGTATCATTTTTAGATCCCAGCATCTGTAGATCTGGGATTCATTTCTTAATTCATAGTAACAATAAGCCCATTTGGGGAAGAAATTTGACTTGTAGCCAACTTTGTAAGGAAGTTTCACAGCCAAAACATCTCTATATAAAGAATTTCAAAGTTTCTTTTTTTGAAAACCATTATTCAGAGCACTGAGAATTGAAATCTCAAGTGACAACAAGAATAAAATATTTCCTTCTTCCTAAAATTGTCGAATTGCTGAAAAGCAATACTGTCTTTTAAAATAACTTTCTTACTTTTTTGATCAGTATTAAGATGAATCATCCTTTTTGGGGGCATGATTCTGGTTTAATCTGTATAAATATTTTGGAAACTCTTTTATGACCTATAGGTTGATTGATTTCAAGGACTATAAACCCATCTGTTCATCTGTCTATCACCTACCCACCTATCTGAGAGCAGAATGGGAGAATGAGAAGTTTCCAGTGAAGCACCAAGCTCGCATTGGTAGGTAGCCTAGGGGACTCAGTATTTTATACTGTGGTTTTTCTAATTAAAAAACAGGTAGATCTTAATTTTTGAAACACAGCTCTCTGTTAATAACTGAAGAGCAGGAAGTTTTATCATGTAGCCAACAGTGTTGGTTGTCATGGAATAGTCATTCTTCATCACTTTTTTTTTTTTTTTTTGCCTATAATACAGGCTTGAAACCCAGCTCAGAAAGTGCCTACGTGATAGATACTTGTGTTAGTACTTCCACTCTAGCTTAGCCTAATTAGATTACTGTTAAGCTTGAGAAAATTTATAGCCAACTTTTTCTAGATTAAAAACAAGCCTTTGTTGAAATGTTTTGTTATTCTAAATTGGGCCCATCCTAACTTTCCATCAAAGAAGCCATTTTTGGCTCTGTCACCACATCAGCCAGTATAATTCTCTAGGGACTGCTGTCATTGTTAATTCACATCTGACCTTGTTCTAAAGAAAATATTTAAGGCGGGGACACCCTAATTAGGCCTAACTGGTTCTTGCTTTGCCAATTAATCTGGACCTGTGAAAATTAGTTCGCTTCCCTGAGAAATCAGACTAAAGATTATAAGAAAACTTCAAATGCCACCCTAAGCACTAGGATTTCTTATCTCTTGGTTACTGTGTCAACAAAAGTGGTTACAACTAGTATTCTCATCTTACAAACAGGGAAACAGAGACTTAGAGAGACCCAATGTCTTACCTAAGGTTGGTAGAGTATGGCCGCAGGATTCTCAGCCTGATCACTTGGCTGGTCTTTGTATATATACTATGTATGTATCAGTTTCCTGGAGGTCATGCTATTGGGAGCACCTGTCATGGGCATGGCAGGAAATGTGTGGTGCCCTCTGGGAAGCGTTTGGATTTGTGGATTTTATAATAGAGTATTTGCCAGACCATGTGCCTGGGAGTCATTGGTAGCTGCAATTGCTGGGTGTTTTTATGGGAGAAGAATGGACTTGCCAAGTCAGTCTGGAACGTCAGAAATTGACAGACATTGGGACTACTGGAAAACATTATTAAAAATTACTCTTAAGATGTCAAGAGAAAAAAAATGACTCCTTAGGTCAGAAAGGGAAAGCTTTCACTCTGCAGTATGCAAGCCACATGCTGAGAGATGTGAAAGGGCAGCGTAAATGCATTCGATTAGTCTGCAGTGTGGATTAGAGGACTGTGGGATTTAATAATTTGTGTATTAATTTTAAAGAATGACCCTGCAAATGTTATTCTGTCATAATAATGTAACCACTCTTGTTGAATTTAGAAGCAATGTGAAAATTATTCTTTCAGTGATGCTTTCTAGATGTATTAAATAAAATATCAAAAGTTGCAATTGATTAACCGGGAACTTTAGCATGTGAAAGTTATTAAGCACTAAATTCTGTTGCTTGGGGTTTTTATTTTATTTTTTCTGAAATGTACTAAAAAATTCTCCCTTTACATAATTTATGGTCATTCTGTGGTTTCAATGTACAAAAAAAATATCCTCAGAGTCTTGGCAGTATTTTGGAATATAATAAGTTATCTTAGTATTGGGTTATATATAAATGTGATATCTCATGAGCTGAGTTCTCTCCTATGGGCAAAGAAAGGAATAGGCTATTAAGTTACATATGTTGCTTAGCATACCTTTAAGGAGCAGTGATGGGAAATACACCTTTTCTTCCTCCTCCTTGGCAGTATATAGATCTGCTAACCTTTTGTCTGCACGCAAAGACCTAATGAGGACCAGCCAGTGTGGCTCAGTGGTTGAGCGTCATGGTTTGATTCCCGGTCAGGACACATGCCTGGGTTGCAGACTCGATCCCCAGTTGGGGGTGTCCAGGAGGCAGCCAATCAGTGACTGTCTCTCATCATTGATATTTCTATCTTTCCCTCTCCTTTCCTCTCTGAAATCAATAAAAATATTTTTTAAAAGAGAAGGCCTAATGAGAAGATGTCAATGATCTGTGGTGGTACCAATATACAGCTGGGATACTGCTGTCCACATACTCCGTGGACCACATCATAGTTCTAGAGTTCATGGGCTCCCGAGAGCCTTGTGGAATCGCGAAGCAGGCATGGCAATTAGAGTGAGGTGGTCTTCGCCTTCCCATTCAAGGACAAGCAGATGGGTCAAACACCAGGGAGGCATGTGGCAGGAGATTACGTTTTGAATCCAGATACATAATGAGGAGTATAGTTGACTGACAAGTGACTATGCATTTGGTTGGGAGGTGAGGAGGGTAGGGAGGGGTTAGGAGTGTCCAGAAAACCCCATCCCCTCTTGCCCTTCAGGATGTCTCCTGGAATCCTAAATGCTATGTTCTATGTTAAAGAGTATTTTGGAATTTATTCCTAAATATCTATATATTAAAAACAAAAACTATGAGCACAGCTTAGACCTCATCATAAACAAGCCACACCATTCAAGTTAGATTTCCTTTGTCTTCCATGGACACGGACCACTCCCCTTTCTGTTATTGCTCGGATTTAGCGAAATTTCTTGTATTTTGCAGAACTCAATGTCAAAGAAACAAGTGAGTGTTCCTTCCTGTCTATCTGAGCTTAGTAGAAGAATTTCCAAGTGCTTAATCTAACTCCTGTTTGAATGATTGGCTCCTGGCTGAACTGTTAATATGCAAATTCTAAGAAAGGGAAAAGTTTTCATTTTTCTAGCTGCCAAATTTTGGGCTTCATGGTGAATCGCTGGACAGACTTTCAAGGCCAAGTGTGAGTGCTGCTGGTTCAAGGCTGGGAGAGCAATGCAGGTTTATTTAGATGCCTGGCCAGAGCTGAGACACATGGCTGTGGGGACCAGCCTCCAGGGCCTGTAACTTCCCCTGGAAAACATCTCACTTGTCACATCCCCTGTATAGGATCTTCATGGAGTGCTGATTGAGGAAAAGGGCTAGGACCCCTGACCGGAGAGGAGCTGTGGTGTCTTTCTTCTCTATCTGTTGCAAGGGTGTCAATAAAGGAGAAGGCTTACTCACTTGAAAGCTTTGTATTACTAAGCAGCTCAAAAGAGCTGTTGCTGGTGGGATTTTCTCCTTACTGAAGTTTTCCTTTGCCCCTAAAATACTAAGCAAAACGGAAGGAAAGGGTGAAAGATAAGCCTGTCTTTCAAAATATGTTGCGTTGACCCATCACAGAGAAACCCTGAGGTTTCTCAGCTAATAAATAAGTGGCATTACTGCATTTGGGATTTAGAAAAAGGCTCCATGGTGAAGTTATTTGGGAATTAATCATCAGTTGGCTGGCTCATCCCAGCCGTGGAACACGTCGGAATTCACCTCGTGGTGTTTGGAAGCCGGCAGCCTGGTTATATAACATGAAACTTGAGGCCTGCCAGCTGGCCCTCAATGTGCCCCAGGGGAGCTTCGAGGCTCTATAACTCTTTCTCAAGTCAGCCAGTCCTGCCAAATTGATGTCAGTGGCCCAGGGTATGCTGGGCACAGACCTCAGGCTTTACAGTTACAGATGACACATCTATGGGATTTTGTCCTCAGTAACCTCCACTAATACCAGAGAATAGTAAGTGAGGGACACTCATTGGACTGCCCCCTACTTAAAAAAAATTTTTTTTGAAATTGTGAATACCACATAGCAATATTTATCATTGTAACCATTTTAAGTATTCAGTTTAGCAGCATTAAGTACATTCACATTGTTGTGCTACTATCAACACCATCTGCCCACAGAAATCTTTTCATCTTGCAAAACTGAAACTCTGTACCCATCAAGCAATAATTCTCTATTACCCCATACCCCACCAACCACCATACTACTAGCTGTCTCAATGAATTTGACTACTCTAGGGACTTCATACAAGTGGGATCCTATAGTATTTGTCTTTTTGTGACTGGCTTATTTCCTTTAGTATAATGTCCTCAAGGTTCATCCAAGTTGTAGCCTGTGTCAGCATACCCTTCCTTTTTCAGAGCCAACACCATTCCATTCTGTGTACACACCACATTTTGTTTATCCATATTTACCTGTTGGAGGACGGATGCATCACTTCTACCTTTTGGCTACTGTGAATAGTGCTGCTATGAACATGAGTGTGCAAATATTTCTTGTGAGTCCCTGCTTTCCATTTTCGGGGTATATACCCAGAATGGAATTATTGGATTATAATTAGCATTGCTGATGCAGTAAGGGGTTTCTCTTTTAACAAAATATCATGATTACCTGTGACTCCCCTAAGAGTACAGGACTTGATTGTCTGTGCTGTCCTTCTTTCCCCCCGTTGTAACTTACAGGCCTCTGTGGTCACAGGTGTGGTGGGGAAAAGTGGCCTGTCCCAGGCTGAGATCATCAGTGTAGACCTTCTCAGTTTGACCCTACATCTGATTAGCCCACTAAAGCACAGAGGGGATGACAGAGTAAATTGAAGATCATGTCATTTAAATGACTCCTCCTTCCTCCGTTTTTTTTTTTCTTTTTCTTTTGAAAACTCCAGTTTTGGTCTCTACACAGCTATTTTAGCCTAAACTCCAGTAAATCAGTGGCACTCCAGACTGGTTATGCCTTGGAGTCACCTGGTTGTTTACTGACATCTAGATCCTACCTCCTGAGACTCTAATTAAGTTAGTTGGAGGTCAGACCTGGGCACAAGGTTTCTGGAAAGCCCCCGCCGCCCGTGAGTCTAATGTGCACTCAGGTAAATGACTGAATAGAAAGGAATATTTTGTCCCCCTCTTTCTTTCTGTCTTCTTTTTGGTTATTTCTTTAGAACATCTCTGCAGATGTGTAAATCTCAGCACAAATTTTAAAGACTTTTAATATACTCTTTTGTTTTGTTAAATTAATGAAGCTGTATGATGTCATTTTGAAACCAAGAACAAGGAGACCGGGGTCATACTCTTGTGTATGTCATTATCTAACCAGGATGATGAATTACTTAACTTGTCAGAATCACAGGTTTGTTGTTTTTAATCTTGGCCTTAAAATTAGAGTATGGATCAGCAAACCAGTTAGAAGAATGAAATTAATGATTCTTTTAAAATGTCCCCTCTACCTCTAACATGCTCTGAATGAACAGGCTGAGTTATCGGGGAATGCAAGAGGCTTGTGGTTCCATGAGTGTGAACTACGTTGCGTGATAGTGATAATGAGCAGGAGGATAAAGAACCTCCTCACAAGGTGCTGCTGGGAGTTCTGGTACCCCAGAAGCAGCCTCGGGGTGGCTCTGATCAGTAAATGTAAGGACACAAAGTAAAGATCTTGAAGGATCTATAGTTCACCAAAAAACAGGAATGTCGTGCCAGGCAGACTGCTAGAGAGTGTTGGGAACATTTTAAGAGATGGAGAGACCACAGCAGGAATCTGGTCCAACCAATCAGAGCATCAGAGGCCGCTGTCTCCTTGAAAATTAAAGTCAGTATTTCTTCTTGGGAATTCTTTCAAAGTATATACTTATTTCTCTCCTCCCCTGATCCTATTCGAGGAATGTGAATGGCTCAGGTTTTTGTGTTTGTTTGGTCCCCTCTCCAAATTAGCATCGCTAATGCTGTTGAATTACGGTGCCAGGAGTTATTGGTGTAGAAAACCAGAGCATGCAATCCTGCCCTGGACACCTCCAGGCATGGAATTTTACTTCCTTGGTAGACTTCTTAGGCCCATGGGAAAGTGAGAGGAGGTGGCCTCCTGGGGGGTGGCCGGCTCAGCCTCTGGAACTGGGAGCTAGAGCCAGCCCCATAGCGTGCGGCCGTCAGAATGACGCAGGGAGGCGTGTGAACGCAGCCGGTTGCTGCAGCTGGTGCACTTGACTTTGGGCAGTGCGTTCCCAGGAACCCGCAGGACACTGAGGACCATGAGTGATGTAACCCAGCTCTGCCAGATGTGGGAGCCAGCGTGAGTCATGCTGGACGATTCATTCAGAAACGTTTTCTGGGTCATCTGGGCAAGGAGCCCTGGCTGCTTCCTCTGCCATCTGGGGTTGGAGGCACCCAAGTCCACACACCAGGATTCCCCAAGTTCACTAGCATCTGTCTAAAATTATAGCTTGGTTCTCTGAGCTGACACAGTGCAGAGCCCAGATTCTTTGATGGTCCCTGGTTTATAATATGTTAAAGGATTTCACCACTTTGGGTAGTGGAGAGTGGGGGGAATGAATAAAAACATATATGTAGGTTGCTGTGAGGTTTCTGTACATACTAGTAAGATCAGATGTGGGATGGGATGTTGTTAAGAAGCCCAAAAACTCTGCTGGCATTGCAGCTAATGAAATGCCAGGGATCATGGTCTGTTTTTGTTAGATGTTTGCAAGATGCCTCATGGCGAATAACAGATATTTTTCTGAGAAGTTGTAGACTGACTTT
Organism: Myotis brandtii; assembly: GCF_000412655.1. Lineage (NCBI taxonomy): Eukaryota > Metazoa > Chordata > Mammalia > Chiroptera > Vespertilionidae > Myotis > Myotis brandtii. Next base: position 5,728,382 of record NW_005354174.1, on the reverse strand, counting down.
TCAAAAACTCCTTGTGGATCTATAACATATAACTAGAAAAGTGCATGCATGCATTGCTGGGTAAAATTTCACATCCGCCCACATAACTGTAGTGGGTTGAACAGTGACCCTCAAAAAGAAATATGTGTGTGGGAACCTGTTAATATGATCTTATTTGGAAAGGAGGGGTCTTCAGAGATAAAATTAAATTAAAGATCTTGAGGTGAGATCATCCAAATCCAATGACAAGTGCCTTATAAGAAGACACAGAGAGGCTGCTGGACTCTTGACTATGAATTTTAAAAATTCTTGATTCATCACTGGAAAGATGAATGGCACAGCTGCTGTGTCCTCCATTTCAAATCTCAGAAATAATTTGCAGCCTTATGAAGTGCTCCAGTTCTGTTTTTTTTTTAATCCTCACCTGAGGATATGTTTTTATTGGTTTTGAGAGAGAGAAACATTGATGCGAGACAGAAACATCAATTGGTTGCCTCCTGAACGTGCCCTGACTGGGGATCCAACCAACAACCTAGGTACGGGCCCTGATGGGAAATCGAACCACAACCTTTTGGTGTTCACCTGGGTTTCTGAGCGACCAGGAAGATCAGAGCACGCTTGTTGACTTGCATGAGAAAGAAGTAAACTTTGGCTGTTTTGAGCCATAGAGATCTTGGGGTTCTTCGTTACTGAAGCATAAGTGGCCAATCCTGCATGCTACAGCTACTGGCATAACATATCCAGCAATTTACTGGGAGAGAACATTTAGCTAATTCTATTATATCGTCATGGTGACATTAATAGTGAGGCTTTGTTTTTTAGACTGAAGATACAGTCAGCATGTAAAAGGTACTGTAGAGATAAATGTCTTTGGAAATGGAACAGCCATTTCCAAATGGCCATCTTTCATTTGATTATTTTCCACTTCTGATGATTATGGTTTTAGAAATTCTGAAAGACAAATGAATTTTTGGTGTTGCCGGGAATGAATTCTAAGAAGAAAATGTTGCAGGAATTATAGAGAGCACTTTGGGAGTAGTGCCAGGCATAATGCTTGTCCTCAGAGGGGAAAATGCCAGAGAGCACACTTGAATTGTGGGGAAAAAAACACAAAATTTCAAAATACCATTCCTCTAACAAACACTTCCGTGAGGGAGACATTTCCCCTCCCCCATTATTTTTCTTTTTTATTTCTTCCTTCTAGTTAACTACAGATACTGGTGTACAGAAATCCCCCAATGTAAATTATATGAAAAATGTTTTCAGTTCTCTAGCTGCGTAACCAAATATGAAGCTTTTTAACTAGTTCCAACTCCCATTCGTGGCTCTTGTTGAGTTGAGTCATACTGCTTGAGCTGAGTTATTGCTTGTCTATTATAAAAACTGAGTTAGGTTGGGTCCATTTGTGACAGATATCACCCCGAAGTTGCATCCCAGTCTCCCCATGTTTGCCAGGGAGTAATCGAGTCATCAGATAACTCAGCATTTGAATTCCAGTCTGAGACACAGAAAGCACTCGCTATCCCTCGTTGAGCCATCCTGAGTACATCAGGTACAACCAGTCCTGGAAAGAATGGTTCACTCGTGCCCTAGCCGGTTTGGCTCAGTAGATAGAGCATCGGCCTGTGGACTGAAGGGTCCCGGGTTCGATTCAGGTCAAGGGCATGTACCTTGATTGCAGGCTCTATTCCTGGTCCCAGTCGGGGTTCGTGTGGGAGGCAACCAATTGATGTGTCTCTCTCATATTGATGTTTCTCTCTCTCTGACTCTCCCCCTCCCTCCCTTCTACTCTCTAAAAATCTGTGGAAAAATATCCTCAGGTAAGGATTAACAAAAATATAAGCTTGATTTACTTGGAGAAGAATTATGAATATTAAAACATGCTTTCTCTTTAAGAAAAAAGAATAGTTCACTCCTGTCCGGCTTCTTGAATAAATTTGACCCAGATTTATACATGGTGACTGAACGAGTAAATGTAACCACAGAAGGTTAACAGAATTCTTTCTGTTTGGCATAGAAAAGAGAAGGTTGAGGGTGATCATTTAAAAATGGGTAAGTGGTGCTTTAAAAATTCAAAAGTAATAATCAATATAGTATATTTATAGTAAGAAGTCCTCTTTCATCCTTCCCAATTCTGCACTTTTCTGTAGAGCTCACCACAGTAAAAAGTGTGCTCTATCTTTTCAGACCTTATTCTGAGAATAAGAGGTATTTAAGTTTTTTAAACTTAAGTGTTTACACAAGACACATTATTATAAACTTAATTTATAATAGTGAGTACACTTACATCTGCCACATTCTTTTTGACAGTAGCTCTTTAAATAGATGGACAAAAATTGTAACTATTCCCTTAATGATGAACATTTAGGAAGTTTCAATTTTTTGCTATTACAAATAAGATAAATCAGCCCCCATAAACTCATTAGTTTCCTTATGTCTTCATGCATACGCGTAAGTATTTTCCCAGGATGGATTCCTAGAGCAGAATTGCTGGTCCAAAATGCGTAGACTTTCATTTCCGGTGGGCATTGCCCTCTTGCCTTTCCAAAAGCTAGACCACTTTATAGTGCCACCAAACATGAATGGGTATCGAGACAGGGGTTCTCTATACTGTCTCCAGTGCTGCCATTTCATTTCTCTTTTTAATTTTTGCTAATCTGTTAACTAAAAAAAAAAATAATAATCTCAGGGTTGATTTTAATTTGTATTTCCCTGATTCCTAATGAGGCCAACCATCTTATCTTATGTTTGTGACCCATGTGTGTTATCCTCACCAGAACCTTGCCTCTTCCTGTCTTTTGCTGGTGGTTTTCTATTGGGTTGTTTATCCTTTTAATTGATTTTAGGAACTCTATATATTAGGACTGCTCATTATCAATATTACACTACAAATATTTTCTCCCAGACTATTGATATTGCTTATGTATGTACTAGTACTAGTTAGTATATTTATGGTTCGTTTATGTCTTTTACTGTGAAGGAATCAAAAATTGTTTCATAGTCAATCTGTCTTCTCTTTCATGGCTCCCGGATTTCATGTCTTGCTTTGAAATGCCTTCTACAGCCTAAGACTATAAAAACAGTCTACTGTTTTCTCACATAGTGAACTTAGAATCTGACTCTATATAAAATATAATTTCTCTCTAAGTTTCTCCACTTAATCCAGGTCTTTATTTTTAATATCCTTCAGTAAAATTTTATTCCTCTCTTCATATAGCATTCCCCAAAACATCTTCATTTTGGTTTTTTACTTTGCTTGTGCCTCAGTTTCCTCATCTGTACAATTGGGTGTTATCATAATTGCACTCTGCAAACATCGTATGGACTGACAGTAAAGTAATGAGGAAAATTTGTGTGACTAAGTAAACAATTCTATTACCATAGTTGCACCATAAGCTTATACATTATTCCTTAGTGCTTTTCTTCTCTGCTTCCATAAAGTCATAACCAGTGTTTTAGGATTTACTTATTGTTGTTGTTTTAAATCACTAGGATGTTTTCAGAACTCTCTGGATTTTTAGTAAAGCACAATCATTTCCAGGAAATGGATTTAAATTGTAATGAAAATTTGGTATAGATGCATGGAAGCAGTTTTGGAGGGAACAATGCAAGCTACTTAAGGAGGATGGAAAATTTAGCATATTGACGGTTTGAGGAATAGATTGGCCCAGGTACAAAAGCTGAAAAACAAACGATCACTCTATAGTGGCTGCTTGGAACACTGTGTGGAAGAGACTTGTAGGTGGCAAATAGGCTGTTGACAGTAAGTGATGTCTGAAAGGGCTTAATTGTAGCATTTATTGTTCCTAGCCTCACCTTAACCCTTTCTCTTGAAGGAAAGTACAAGGTGTTACTAGGAGGCTCAGACCAGGAGATTGGGTCTAGTCTTTGGGACTGAGGGAAGATGTCTGGGGAAGTTTGAGGGAGTTTAGGAGGACAAAGGGAAGGGGGTTGAGAGAGTCATAAGTGTACAGGCTCCTAAGAGTTGGGGGAGCAGCCCGTATATCTAAGGCACAAATCTTTAAAGAAGAGGAGGGCACACATTGGAAGAGGCACCCAATCAGTCAGGGCATCAGTCATGGGCCTTCCTGAAGACTAGGGCTTTATTTCAAGAGCAGTTGAAGGGACTTGTCTTGGGAAGCGACAGAAACAGATTTGCAGACAGCATATAGTTGGATCTTATTTTTTCTTTTTTTTATCAAGCCTGATCATCTGATTTTTAATTGGATTGCTTGCTCAACTCACATCTTTTACTTTTTGGTTTCTGTATCATGTCTTTTATGTTTCTCGATTCTCCCTATTATAGCTTTTTAAAAATTAAGTGAATATTTTTTAGTATAGCATTTATATTATTTTAATGATTTAAAAAAATTAAAGTCACTTCTTAGTAGTGCTCCTAGGTTTACCATATACGTCATAACTTATCAGAATCTGTTTCATATTTATACTAATTTAATTCTGGTGAGATATAGAAACTTTAGTTCTATATAGGTTTATTTCTTCTTCCCTCTTTGTATATTATTGTTATGCATATTATATCTATGTATGTTATAAACCCAGCAATACACTATTATAATTACCACTTTATATGATTTCAAGTCTTTTGAATAAGCTGAGAGAAGAAAGGAGAACATGTATTTATAGAGTTTGTTATATTAATCTTCTTACTGTTTCTGGCTCCCTTCATTTGTGTCTGTGGGTATCACCATCTGGTACCATTTCATTACCCTAATACAGATTTGGTCCCACGCACTTCATTTGTGCTATTATTTTCACATATATTAAAATTTTTGCCCTAGTCAGTTTGGCTCAGTGGGTAGAGAGTCGGCCTGCGACTAAAGGGTCCTGGGTTTGATTCTGGTCAAGGACGCGTACTTCAGTTGCAAGCTTGGCCCTGGTTGGGGCACATGCCAGTTCAATGTGCCTCTCTCACATCGATGTTTCTCTCTCTCTCTCTCTCCCTCCCTCCCTCCCTTCCACTCTCTCTAAAATTCAATGGAAAAATATCTTTGGGTGAGGAATAACAACAACAACAACAAAAAACAACAACAAACAATCCCTTAATGAAGAATTAAAATAATCTGAATATTAAAAAATTTTCCTGTCAATTCTGTAGCATAAACGTCATCTAAGACTGTTAACGTTAAAACAGTAGCAGTCACCATGCTGCCCATGCCTGAATGCCCACCTGCCTGAATGTTTGATTTTCCCTAGCAAGAGAGACAACAGTGGTTAGAAGTTGTCAGCCAGTGTACACAGCATACCTGACTTTCAGGCACAAGACCAGAGAATAGAACTGTACTGAAATATAGTAAAATATGGCTGTAATACCATCACCTAAGGCTATAGCTTAAAAGTCAAAGGATAGGAGAGAATTTTAATCCCATTGATCATTTTGGCAAGATAGTATTGTTTCGTTTTGTTGCCACTCTCCTATAATTATGAATTAACTTTTCATTGTGCTTTTGTTTAATCTTGTTCCGATTATAAAAATGCTACAAGCTCATTGAGCCTAGTTAGGAAATTCAGAAAAAAATAGAAATTTTATAACCCAGAGATATGTACTTGTAATACTTTGGAGAGTCTGTTCTATCTCTCTGAGTGTATATATGTTTATAAGTACTTAGAGGCCTTGTGCACAAAATTCGTGCACCAGTAGGGTCCCTAGGCCTGGCCGGTGGGGCCAATCGGGGCCTTCAGGTTGCTGGCTGGGGCCTTCCTTCCCTGGCTGCCGGCTGCTGGCTGAGGCCTTCCTTCATTCCACCCCACCCCCTGGTAGTCAGTGTACATCATAGTGAGTGATTGAACGCCTGGTCTCCCGGTCAAACTCCCAAGGGGACACTTTGCATATTAGCCTTTTATATATATAGACTAGATGCCTGTTGCATGAAGAGATTCGTGCAATAGGCCTTCCCTTCCCTTGGCTGCTGGCACCCGGGCCCCCGCCCCCCCAGCTGTCAGGCCTTGCGGCTCCGCTGATCCCGGGGCCGTGAGGCCTCGCTGCTCGGCTGGCTTCGGGTATGTTTGGCTTTGCTCCACTGCTTGGAGCCTACGTATGCAAATTAACCGCCATCTTTGTTGGCGGTTAATTTGCATATCACCCTGATTAGCCAATGGGAAGCGTCGCAAAGGTACGGTCAATTACCCTTTTTGTCTTTTATTAGATAGGATAAAATATTTAAATGGCATTCATATTTGGATTTAAGCTTAACAGTAATACAATAGTCATGTTCCCTTCTGTTTATCTTGCTTCTGATTACAGATTTGCCTTATCATCTAAGATTGAATATGTAGTTCCTGTTGTTTAATTGTTTATAACTGTAGTTTTGACTTCCACTGTGACCAAAAAAGTTACTTTAAATTTCCAAGTGTTGCGGTTTTGATTTAGACTTCTGGGGTTTTGAGGGGTGAGGGAAGGGGTGACAATGAGTCCTATGTAGTTTCTTCTTGGAATTTATTTAGGTTTTTATTGTGATTTACTATATGATTAACTTTTATGTGTTCCATGAGCCCATAAAAAGAAAATATAGTGCCTATTATCATAAATTAAAAACACTTTTTATTTGTTCTTGTCTACTAAATCATTATCAGCCTTTTATTGTAACCATTTGTGTCTCATTCTGTTTTACTTCAGTCCCTTGTAAGCAAAATGTCACTGGGCTTTATTTTTCAATCCAATATGAAAGTTATTTCCTGTTAATATGGAAGTGTAACCTACCATTATAACTAATAGTGCAATTTTATGTCATCTTATTTATTTTTTAGTCTGCTGTTTCCACATGCCTAGTATCTTCTCTGGTGATTCGAAAATTCACATTCTGTTTTTAACTCTTCTTGTCATTACCTTTAGGCTTTGCAAAAGCATGTTCAACTTTTGCCTTTTCTGATGATCAGTCCTTGTAGCAGTACTTTTGTCTCCCCTCCCCTTCCTCTTTTATGGTCTTTCATGCCATCTCCACCAGCTAGTTTAATAATATGTGGAATTCAGAATGTTATTAATACTTTTTTTTGTATCGTCTATTTAACATGTTTACTTTTCGGTCAGTAGTAGATCATATTTACAGTGATTATTTAGGCACAAAAATTTGCAGGTTTCAATGTTCTTTACTAGATCTACCCTTTCCTGAGCTCTTGCTACTTCTTAGACATCTGGAGGAGATCTTCAAGCGATGTTTTCGAGAACACCTGCAGGGGATGTGTTTGAGCCCTTGCGTGTGTTGCCCTTTCACACAAATGGCAGCTTGTCATATGCGAAATTTTGGAGTAACTCTTTCCCTCTCAAGATTCATCTGCTCGTGGTTTTTTGTTGTTGTTTTTGTTTGTTTGTTTGTTTTTGTATTCTGCCCAGCAACACTAGCTTCCTCCTCTTATATAATTGCACTGGAGCTTTTTGTTGTACGCTTTGTCCGGTTGCCGTCCTTCTGTTGTTACTCCATCCTTGAAGTCCCTTTCCTGCCCTCAGAAGTACTGGCCCAATCTCAGTCCTGTTCTGGTCCTTTCTCTCCCTTCTCCCTCCAGTCATCATCCTTGGGTGGTAAAACCATGCTTGGGACAATGGTGGTTAGTGTTTACTGGGGACAGTGTTTCTGTTTGGGAAGATGAAAAAGTCCTGGTGATGGTTGCACAGCATGGTGACAGTAATGAATGCCACTGAATTGTATACTTAAGAATGGTTAAGATGGTAAATTCTATGTTATGTATATTTTACCACAATTAAAAAATAAAAAAAACACACACCTGTTCATCTTGCCTTGAACCAGTTTCTCCCAGACAAATTTGACTCTGGAGCCCTCTCTCAATGCCCTGGCCGTGTAGCTCACTTGGTTAGAGCATCATCCCAATATGCCATGGTTGTGGGTTTGATCCCCAGTCAGGGCACATACAAGAATCAACCAATGAATGCATAAGTAAGTGGAACAGCAAATCAATGTTTCTCTCCTTTACTCTTTCTAAAATTCAATAGGTACAAAATATTAAGTGTAATATGCATTCACATGCTTTAGATGTTAGAGGAACACACTTTGGGGAACGTCACCACATACTTGGGGCACAGAAAGAGGAATTACATTCATTATTTCCTCATACCCTGCTGGAACTGAATGCACTTCTTTTTTTTGTAATTAAATCTTTATTGTTCAGATTATTACAGTTGTTCCTCTTTGTTCCCCCCATAGCTCCCCT
>NW_005354174.1:5685905-5717833 GCF_000412655.1 Myotis brandtii | reverse complement strand
AGCACCTCTGAGAGAAAGCCGCCCTCGAGTTCCAACCAATGCCAGACAGTCCAGTTTGTCCCCATATGAGTCTGGGTCCCCAGAGACTCGCCCGGAACTGGAGTTCAGAGCAGTCGGGAGCTTGAGACTCCCTCCCTATTGAAAAAGACAACCGTGTCCTCAGTTGCCAGCCCTTTCCACGTGCGCCTCCGTACCTCTGCACTTTACTTCTGCACCTCCTCTGAGTCTCAGTGTGCTTTTCTCTTTCCTTCTAGTTGTAGAATTTCCACTCAGCCAGCCTTCCTGTGGTTCTGGATGATGTCCGTTTTGTCTTTTAGTTGTATTTTTGAAGTGGTTGTGCGAGGCAGCAATTTCCGGTGTTTACCTATGCCGCCATCTTGGTTCGTCAGCCTGAGTGCACTTCTTTAAGAAACATTATTAGAGCCCTAGCCGTTTGGTTCCGTGGATAGAGCTCAGCCTGTGGACTGAAGGGTCCCAGGTTTGATTCTGGTCAAGGGCACATACCTCACTCAGTTGCAGGCTCCTGGCCCTGGTCAGGGTCATGAGGGAGGTAACATCGGTGTTTCTTTCTGTCTCTCCCTCTCCCTTCCACTCTCTCTAAAAATCAATGGAAAAATAGCCTCAGGTGAGGATTATAAAAAGAAAAAGAAACAAAGAATCATTATTAGAAACAGTGGTTGGGGCTTCTCTTGAGGGGAATTATGAGTCGTTAGTCTTCTCCAGGCTGACCTAATGATGTTATTTCTATGGGAGAGTGTATTTTAGAGCTTTAAGGCACATTAGCTTGAAAAGGAAATTCTAGAACACAGTGCACTCAAATTGGAGACAACTTTACTTCAAGTCTATACAATCTGCTCACTTTATGCAGAGGTTTGCAGATTATTTTGAAAAGGTAGGAGGTTCTGCCTACTTTGGGTAACTTCGAGGCTCTGGTCTCTATGGCCCATCTAGATGTGTTGAAACTCAGCAAGGGAATTGGGTGAGAGAAGTGGAAGTGAATCGGGCAACCTTATTGCATTTGTGCCTCCTTCCTCCTGTCCCAAGGCCAATCTGGGTCTAAAGCAGGAAGTACTGAAGAGGCTCAGCCCCTGTGGAGGCTTGATGTCTTCCACCAGCTGCAGATCTGGGAATCAGAGCCACACTCGGGCTCACTTGACCACTCTGTTGCCCACTTTCAGGGAGCCCTGACCCCACCTTGTCACTGAGCCCTGCATCCTGACATGTCCAGAGTAGGCATGCATACTCTTTCCTTCTGACAACAGCCCTCCTGCCCTGCTTAGATGCCAGGGCTTTTGCTTTGGTTGCCTCTGAGTTTCTGTTTCCGACGCCTATCTAATGCCCCATGCCCTGGACAACAACTGAGGGCGCCTCTGGGCAGTGCACAACTAGTGTGGTTATGCATGCTCGAGACTCCTGGGTCCCTTCTTGATTCTCTCTGCCCTCCTCCCCAGGAATTGGAATCCTGCCCTAAAATTTCAGCATAGCCCCCTTTCTATGCCACCTTATTTCTTTACTTGAAAAGTACATGCTCCTTATAAAAACTATAAACCTTATAAAATACATATCCCACAATCCTCTTAGGTAATTGCCATTTACAATTGACTATATATTTTTAGCTTTCTCCCTATCCATATACTAGAATATGTGTGTGCATTGTACCGAGACTTCTGCTATACCTACTGTTTTGCAGCTTAGTTTTTTCTACTTACCTATGCATCTGGGACATCTTTCCATTTTAGTAGAGATCTGTTTCATGATTTAATAGCTATATTGCATTTCATTATTTGGATGTACCTTGATTGATCTGACTGGTCCCGTTGATGGACAGTTGGAGTTATTCCAGCTTTTTGCCAGTGCATGTAAAATAGCCATGAATAATCTTTAGCGTGTAAATCTTTGCACAATTGCAAAAGAGTTTCTCTAGAATAAATTCCTAAGTAGAGTAGCTGGGTCAAATGGCAAAAACATCTTAAGTTTTAATATCCAAAATCATCCTCTTAAAGATAATAGACGAATCATCTTCCTAAAGGTTTAACCACTTTGCTTTCCTACCACAGTGTGGTTAAGGGTCTGTTCCCTCTACCTCACCAACAGTGGCTAGCCTTTATAATCTTTACTAATCTTATAGGTGCAATGTTTTAATTTGCATTAAAAACATTTTTTTTAACTGTCTTCCCCTTGTAAAACTCTGGAGTGATACTGATGACTTGAGGTTGAACATTGATCGGCCATATATATTACTTTGAATTCTTCCCCAGGCTTCTACTAATTACCCACTTTCATTCCTCACCTCTGTGCTCTCCCTGCCAGGATGGGAAACCCATGCCCTCCCTTCAGACCCCCATGCCCAATACCACTTCCTGCCTCAAAGCTAGGGAGTGACGTCCACCCAGGACTTACCGTGGGAAAGATCAGGTTGACTCCCAGCTGCTCCACACACTGTTTGATCTTTGATGATTTTTTAAACCTCTCTAGGTCTCAGTTTCTTCATTTGAAAACTGAGGTGGTAATTTTGCCTACAACAAAGGGTTGCCTTCTGAATTGAGATCATTTTTACCTAAAGCATGTAGTCCTTGCTTCTTACAGTGTAAGTGTTCAGTAAGTGCTGTTGTTATTATCGCTGTAATCACTCTTTGTTTTCTAACTTATGCGTTCTGACTGTTATTGATATTGAGATGGTGAAGGACATGGGGGATATTTTTTAAATTGGAGCTGTGCTGAAACATTTATAGTGTTCTTACATCTTCTCCATTCCCATAATTGTTCTAGGGCTTGGACGTTAATGAGGTGGCTTGGCTCTGAATATAATACATTCCAGTAGTAGTATTCTGTAGTGCATCTCTGTTCTCTTTATTGTAACTGAGTTACATGTAGTCAGAGGTTACAATATATGGCTGAATGGAGCTCACCAATTTCTTATGTTTATATAGGGTGTGTGAATTGTTGTTTTCTGATTTGAGCCAACTGTTAGAAGTTTAGGACATTCATATAAAAATCTAGATTTACAGCTTTTCTTGAGAAATAGGAAATGTTGGCAAACACCCACTAGAGCAGTGGTTCTCAACCTGTGGGTCGCGACCCCTTTGGGGGTCGAACGACCCTTTCACAGGGGTCGCCTAAAACCATCAGAAAACACATATATAATTACATATTGTTTTTGTGACTAATCACTATGCTTTAATTATGTTCAATTTGTAACAATGAAATTGGGGGTCACCACAACATGAGAAACTGTATTAAAGGGTCGCGGAATTAGGAAGGTTGAGAACCACTGCACTAGAGGTAGGTCGCTGCTGCCCCCTCTAGACAGGGCATGGGTTCTTCAGGTTTTCGTGCCTCCCTTCTTTCTTTTCTTCTCTCGCTCCTCTTTCTGTCCTCCCCATCCCATGCAGCTGTATTTGTTATTTGTAATTCATCATCACATTTGCCCTGTTGTTTTCTTTATGGTAGAGGACTATTTCTTGGTACCCATGTTTCTACTAAAAGTAGAAACTAAGACAAATCTTTAAAGTGATCATATTTCTATGTATAAGGAGAACGGTATTCCCAAGCTATTAATTTGATGGGGAAGTGTGTCTGTTCATTGTAACCATTGGCATCATTCATTGACCTGACCAGCCAGGCCCTTGGAGGCAATGGAGATGACTGTTGTACGAATCGGTTTTAACAGCCTATCCCTAGGGCTCTACTCCCTTTACCCCAGAGGTTTTCAACCTTAACCTGGAAGCTGTCAATACTGAGGCCTGGGTGTTGGGATGTTCTATCTCCTGCCCCACTCCTCCCCCAAAGAGCAAGAGAATCTTTCTGGATGGGGAATGTGTATTGGACTTGTGTCTAAGAACATCATCTATCTTCCTTGGCACGCTGCATCTTAGGACCCCCAGGTTTCCCCACAAAACCAAGGGTTATGAGTCCAGGGCTTCTGGGGCTTTAGGGCTGCCCTACCTGGGAAGGCCAGGTGGGAAAATTCGACCAGCCCATCCCTAGTTCTCAGGGAGGAGAGAAGCGCTTCTATTTTTTTCCTTCTTATGTTCTTTTCTTTGGACGGCTCACCCTTCAATCTCACGCTGGTGAGACATAGAAGACTTGGAGACAGTGAAGCCATGCTGCCTGTGTGGCTATGAGGCCCAGGATGGGGCTTTCTGTGCAGGGACAGCCAGTTCTAGTTGGCGGAGGTCAGCTCATCAGGGCGTAGGATCCACGTTGGGATTGAGGAAGGCCAAACTCTAGCTAGTATGAGTACTGGCTCATGAGAGCACCCTCTAGGCCAGTTTTCCCCCTAAATATGGCTTAGCATGGCCAGTCAAGGACCGGGATGCCTGGGCCCTGGCTGCAGATCCCATCATCAAATCTTAGCATCCCAGCACTGACCCATCCCCGCTTCCCACAGGTGCAAACAGTCTAAGTGCCCCATCCTGTGTTCCCAGGCAGCCTGGGTTTCCTTTTCGAGTATTTACATTTCATCATCATTCTTTGTTTGCATGTCTATTTCCCTTACCAGAGTCTACTGGTTTTTTACATCTTCACCCGAGGATATGTTTTTATTGACTTTCAGAGAGAGGGGAAGGGGAAGAGAGAAACATTGATGTGAGAAAGAAGCATGGATGTAAGAGAGAAACATTGGTTGGTTGCCTCCAACAGCCTGGGTATGTGCCCTGATAGGGAATCAAACCTGCCACCTTTTGGTGTACTGGATGACACACCAACCAACTGAGCGACTGGCGAGGGCTATACTTTACCATTTTAATGTCCTTGGTGCTAGGACATAATTGGTATTCAATAAATCTCTTGTAATGAATTTAATTTTTAAAAAATTTATTGGCTCCCAGCCCTGGCCAGGTAGCTTATTGGTTAGAGTGTCATCCTGTATACTTCAAGGGCACATACAAGAATCAACCAGTGAATGCATAAACAAGTGGACCAACAAATCAGTGTTTCTCTAAGATAAATAAAAGATTTCAAAAATGTATTGACTCTTTTGTCATATGAAAAGCTGTTTTCTAGGTGTTATGGGAATACAAAAAAATGTTTAAAATGTATATATTCTGCTCTGGCCACTGTGTTTCTGTGATTCGAGCATTGACCCACACACCAAAGGGTCGGGTTCGATTCCTGGTCAAGGGCTTGTACATTAGTAGTATCTAAACTCTTAAGATATCAAGGCATATACCTCATTCTCAGGTGGCTTCCAGTCTAGTAGGGGAGACAAAAATAAAATTATATAAAATGAGCACAGCATAATGTGACAAGTACAGTGATATAAATTCTAACAATTGTTCAAATATATAGTAAGCCTGGCCAGTGTGGCTCACAGGTTGAGTGTCGACCCGGGAACCAAGAGGTCAGGGTTCAAGTCTCTGTTAGGACACATGCCAGGGTTGCAGACTCGATACCCCACTAGAAGGTGTGCAGGAGGCAGCTGATCCATGATGTTTCTCTCATCGATGTTTCTATCTCTGTATCTCTCTCTCATCTTTAAAAATCAATAAAAACATTAAAGTATATATATCTTTATGTATATATATACACATACATCTATGTGTGTATACATATATAAACAGAAGTAGCTCAAATAGTCATACAAGAACCATCACAAAGTAGTGCATGGCTTGGTAGTTGTCAAGTAGATGCTGAGGTTTTCCAGGGGTCACTAAGGGAACATTAAGAAGTATCCATTGGTTCATGGTACATATCAGTATAGCAAAGGCCCAGAGAAGGCCTGTGTTAACAAGCCTGTCTAACTGTTTGACCTAGTGTTTCCCACACTTGACTATGGAGCTATTTTCCTCCCACTGTTGAATATCCCATGGATCTCTCATTCAATTTCAATATGGGAAATGGTGGCGTAGATACCACATCTGTAATTAGATAGTTGACGGCTCTTAACATTTTGGAGGACATGGACCTTTGGAGAAATTAATGGTGGTGGGGAATTGTGCACAACTCCTGCATTCCATACAAAACTCCTTTCCATGAAAGAGAAAGAAAAGAAGGTAGTAGTTCCCAGGTAGGAGGGATGTGTTTGGGCAGAGACAAAAGAGGCTGGAAGAGATGGGTCTTGTTCAGTGTCAGTCAGTTAGACTGTGAAGGAGAGGGGACCAGGATGGGTTGGAGGGGGCCAACTGTGGAAGGCCTGAAAGGCCTGCAAAGAATGAACACTTGGTCCTTAATGTGAAGGTCAAGGGAGATGCGAGGCTGAAGATGACTTTCCGACAGAGACTGGAGTCCTAGTAGGATTATTTACAGAAAGAACTACAACTTTACCACGTCAAAGCCTATGTTATTATGTTGAAATGCCTCTGTTAATTAAATAGTGCTGAAGTCTCCCAACTGAAAATTCACTTTAAGAATTGAATTTGCTATCTAACTGGGCATCCTACCTTGAACAGTTAAAAATCTGATTGGTCTGCCTTCTAATTTTAGAAGGAATCAGGCTGACCTGCATTGAGCTGTTGCTAACTGGAGCCTGTTACCTGGGTGACTAGATTTACAATATGTCAGAATGCAAATACCATCTGCCCAAGAGGAGGAAGGAAGAAAGGCCTCTCTCCTGGGGGGGAGGAGGGGGAATAAGGGAGGGAGGGAGGGAGATTTCAGGGGATGGGATGGAGGGAAGAAAAAGGGAAAGGAAAACCAGGGAAGAAGATGTGATTTTTCACTTTTAGAGCCTTTTCCTCACTGTTCCTACAAAGGAGTTTGGGATTCGCCCTATGGCAGCCTTATAAGGTAAACCATTAGGGATAGACATGTGGGGTTTAGGTTGTACATTTCTTCTGGGGGAGTGAGCAGAAAAGGTGTAGCATATATCACTTCAGTGTATCACAAAATATTTAGATTCAGATAATTGCAATAGTAATGAAGCCTTTGAATATGCATGGCTCTGGCCTTCCACAATGCCATTAGGAATCAATTTCCAATTGACCAGAGTATATGAGCTAGATCTGGAGCTTGCTGCCTTTATCGGGCGAGCTCTCAGGAAGGGTGACTACAAGCGGCTAGTCCATCTTATTTTCCTGCATATCAGGTCGACAGCGTGAGTTGAAGGGATTTCCTCCCGTAGAACATCTATATTCAGCTCCCGTCCTGCGCAGTGTTTCAGGCTGGGCTTAGAATCACTTGGGAAACATTGAAATCCAAAGGCAGGAAAGTTCTATTTCATGTCATGAAATAACTGTCCCACCAGTTGTCAGCTACAGGAATGGCTTCCACCCACACATTCTGTGAGTCCCAACTGCATGGACTCATTAATTAAAAAATTTTTTAAAATATATTTTTATTGATTTCAAAGAGGAAAAGAGAGGGAGAGAGAAATAAAAACATAAATGACGAGAGCGAATCATTAATCAGCTGACTCCTGCATGCCCCCCACTGGGGATCAAGCCCGCAACCAGGGCATGTGCCCCTGACTGGAATCGAACCCAGTACACTTCAGTCTGCAGGCCGACGCTTTATCCACTAGGCCCGTGGTCAGCAAACTGCGGCTCGCGAGCCACATGCGGCTCTTTGGCCCCTTGAGTGTGGCTCTTCCTAAGCCTTAGGAGTACCCTAATTAAGTTAATAACAATGTACCTACCTATATAGTTTAAGTTTAAAAAATTTGGCTCTCAAAAGAAATTTCAATCGTTGTACTGTTGATATTTGGCTCTGTTGACTAATGAGTTTACTGACCACTGCACTCTGCCAAACCAGCTAGGACAATTTTAATTTTTACTTGAGCATCTCAGGGACTTGTATAGGTGGGTGTGCTTCCTTTAATTGTGGTGTGTCAGAGTTTGTGTAGGAGAACTAATTTCCAGGAGCTGGGCTCAGAACCTTGAGCTCTTGGCTTCTAATTTTGTCACCCTTGTAACTTCCCCTATGACTTCTCTCCTTGCTCTCTTTGGCACAGCTGCCTCCCACCTTTTTAAAAAAAACTCTTCCTAACATCAACCTAAAACTGTCAGCCGCACTCAAGAATAAAGAAAGTCACTTTACTCACCAGGGTACTTGTCACTCAGCCTTATAAATAACCTTTTATTTGAATGTCAAGCAAGTGGCTGAGGAGATTAATGCTAGAGGCAGGGGAGAGTGGATCCTGGAGCTCAACTGCCTGTGTTCAAATATCAGTTCTCCTGCTTTCTAGCTGGGTTCCTGGGGCAACTTACTCAACCTCTCTGTGCATCAATCAGTTTCTTCATTTGTAAAATAGGGATACTAATACTGCCTACTTCATAGGGTTGTTGTGAGGATTAAATAGGAATAAAAGCTTTAGTTAGCATTCTGTGGCAGCTTTCACTATTATTTCTTTTTCCTTTTCTTCTTTTTTTGTTTTTTGTTTTTTGTTAATCCTCACCTGAGGACATTTTCCCATTGATTTTCAGAGAGAGTGGAGGGGATGGGGAGAGATAGAGGGAGAGAAACATCGATGTGAGAGAAACACATCAATTGGTTGCCTCCCACAGGCACCCTGACCAGGGCCAGGGACCAAGCCTGCAACTGAGGTACCTGCCCTTGACAAGAATCAAAGATGGGACTCCATGGGCCGACGCTCTATCCATGAGCCATACCAGCTAGGGCCGCTATTATTTCTGTCATGCATCTTCAGGGGTGCTGAGACATACTGATGTTTTGCTTCAGTATGCAAAGTAAATGACCAGGGTTTGTTTGCAGGCTGTGATTTCCTGCTTTCTTGCCAAGGTAGTGCCTAATGTTCCACGTGCCGCCCTCCCAGACAACTGTAGGCAATGCTGTTCCTTCGTTCCTAACCCCTCACACACTTTCTGCCTGTGCCACATAATTAGTACAGTTGGATATACTATCTTAGCTTGTAATTATCTGTTTGTCACGTTTAGCTCTTTGTTGTTCTTGCAGAGTTATGAAAAGATGCCACGTGGCTAGATAGTTGCCCATGATATTTGCTCATTGGATGTTTCCCAAATGTAAATAAAATTCAGTGACATGAGCAATCAAGGGTACACTTGTCCCAGAGCTTACTCTTGGCTCTTGAAGTCACTTGTTTGACCTTCTTGTTTCTACAGGTAGCTTAAAACTATCCAAAGTAAGTAGGAGACATTATTGATGGGAATGTAAAATAGTGTGCTGCAGTGGAAAGGATAAACGTAGAGTTACCATATGACCCAGCAATTCCACCTCTACATATTTACCCAAGAGAAACGAAACCATATGTCCACACATATATATGTGCAACCATCACCACTACTCATAATCGCCCAAGAGTGGAAACAACCTAAATGTCTACCAAATGATGAATGAGTGAGCAAAATGTGATATATTCATACAATGGAACATTATTTCGTAATAAAAAGGAAGTAAATACTGGTACATGCTGCAATATGGTGACCCTTAAAAACATTATATTAAATTAAAGGAGTCAGTCACAAAAGGCCACATGTATGATTCCATGTATGAAATGTCCAGGATAAGCAAATCTATAGATACAGGAAGTAGATTAGTGGTTGCCATGGTCTGGAAGGAGGGGATACTGGGGGTTGAGTGCTAATGGGTGTGGAGTTTCCTTTGGGGATGATGAAAATGTTCTGGAATTAGTGGTGATGGTTGCACAACCTTGTGAATATACAAAAATCACTGAATTGTATACTTTTTAAAAAGTATGAGAAACTATTTGTCTACTGCAGAGTCTAAAGTCAATTCCAACAGTACTTTTTCAAGAGTAACTGTTGTCTAAAATAGATCAAAAGTGACTTAATCCACAAGAAAAACATGAGATATGTAAATTACCAAGAATGGCTTTTTCACCCCAAATCTTTATGCAAATTATACACATTTGTTTCATAAGTAAATTCTGCAGGTCTTTGTGCTGCTTTCTATGTTGTGATTCTATAATTTACTACATTCTTGGCTGGGTCATCAAAATAATACTGAATGCAGCGTCTATAGTGCAAATAGAAGTGCCTGTTCAGGTCCCGCCCACCCCCACCACCCCCAAGCTCCCTAAGGTGATAATTCCTAGCTATGTTTTTTTGGTGCTCTTATAGAGTGACTTAGCTGTTTGTGAATGTGTGAGGGCCTTTTTGACTTAAAGGAATTTATTGCATTGAGAGTTAATCTTATGTTTGCAACCAGGACATTTCCAAGGGACACCCTCCAACCCCCTGAAAAATAACCATTTCAGATCATCAGTATTTCACCAGAAGGGTTTACTGATTGCCATTTCTAGTTTAAATAAACAATAGGGTTGACATCTTTCCCAGGGTTGTCTCAGTACTTATTTGGAAGAAGGGTTTCATATGCCCATGCACCACCTAAAATGAACTTTACAGGAATGAGAGATCCAAGAAAGAATCTAGGATTGACTTTAAAGCATCCTGTCATCACCTCACACCTATTAGGATGGCTCCCTCCCTCCCTCCCTCCTTTCTTATTTAATGGAAAATAACAAATGTTGGCGAGGATGTGGAGAAATTGGAATTCTGTGCATTGCTACTGGGAGTACAAAATGATGCGGCTGCTGGGGAAAGAAGTTTGGTGGTTCCTTAAAAACTTAAATATAGAATTACCATATGACCCCGCAATTCCACATCTAGGTATAAAATCAAAGAATTGAAAACAGGGACTCAGATAATTGCACACCACAGTTCATAGCAGCATTATTCACAATAATAGCCAAAGTGTGGAAGCAACACAAATATTCATCAGCAAATGGATTAACAAAATATGGTACATACATACATACACAATTGAATATTATTCAGCCTTGAAAAGGAGTGAAATTCTGACACATGCTACAAAATGGATGAACCTTGAAAATATTATGCTAAGTGAAATAAGTCAGTCACAAAGGATACATTTATTCCACTTATATGAGGTGTCTAGAATAGACTGATTCTTGCCCAGCTGGCATGGCTCAGTGGTTGAGCATCGACCTATGAATCAGGAGGTTTTGGTTCAATTCCCAGTTGGGGCACATGACCGGGTTGCAGGCTTGATCCGTGGTAGGGGGTGTACAAGAGGCAGCCGATCAGTGATTTCCACTCATCATTGATGTTTTTAACTCTCTCTCCCTTCCTCTCTAAAATCAATAAAAACATATTTAAAAAATAGATTAGACCAATTCATAGAGACAAAGTAAATTAGAAGTTACTGGGAGGTTGGATTTTAAGAGTTGCTATGTAACGGGTATAGAGTTTCTTTTTGAAATGTTGGAAATGGATGTTGGTGATGGTTGCACAGCAATATGAATGAATGTAATGCCACCAAATTGTAGATTTTAAAATGGTAAATTTTGTTATGTATATTTCATGACAATAAAAAAATGGGGGGGGGGCACCCTGTGAAGAACAACACTTCCTGTTCCTCATTTTATGTTACATTCTTATTTCTCCCAATTTCTTGAAAACTTGGTAAATTATATTTTACTAGAGGCCCGGTTCATGAAATTCATCGGGGGGGGGGGGGGGGGTTTGTCCCTCAGCCCAGCTTCTGCCCTCTTGCAGTCTGGGAGCCCTCGGGGGGATGTCCGACTGACCGCTTAGGCCTGCGCTGCTGCGGAGGCAGGAGAGGCTCCTGCCACTGCCACTGCATTTGACAGCCATGAGCCTGGCTTCTGGTTGAGCAGTGCTCCCCCTGTGGGAACGCACTGACCACCAGGGGACAGCTCCTGCGTTGAGCATCTGCCTCCTGGTGGTCATTGCAGGTCATAGTGACCCGTCATTCCGCCGTTCAGTCGATTTGAATATTAGCCTTTTATTATATAGGTTTGCCTAGGGGACTTATGATGGGAGGACTAGCAACTATCGACATGGGGAGGACAGGGACACCACTTGGCCTTCAAGTACCAGTTGATAGCTCTGGCTGGGTGGCTCAGTTGGTCGTCCCATACACCAAAGGTTTGTGGGTTCTATTCCCAGTCAGGGCATATCCTATGTTTCGGATTCCATGCCTGGTTGGGGCATGTATGGGAGGCAACCTATTGATGTTTCTCTTTCTCTCTCTCTCCTTCTCCCTTCCTCTCTTTAAAATCAATAAAAACATGTCCTGCCCAGCCATAGTGACTCAGTGGTTGAGCATCAACCTATGAACTAGGAGGTCACAGTTCCATTCCCCGTCAGAGCACAAGCCTGGGTTGCAGGCTCTATGTGGGGCATGCAGAAGGCAGCCAATCAGTGATTCTCTCTCATCATTGATGTTTCTTTCTCTTTCTCTTCCTTTCCCTTCCTCTCTGAAATCAATAAAAATATTTTTAAAATAATGATAATAAAAAATAAGTAAATAAAAACATATCCTTGGATGAGGATTTTTTTTAAAAAAGTACCAGTTGATAGAACCTGTCTCCAGGCTGTTAGAATAAGTCCCAAATGCAGTAGGAGCTCAAAAGGGAGAATTTTAAATGTAGCAATTTCTGGACTCTGTTTTGCCTGTCTTCATCAACTGTCCCTGGAGAGCCGCAGTTGACAACCACATGCATTTCTTAATCAGTTACTGCTTCTTTTTACCAAGGAAGAAACACCCTTAAGGCTGCCATTGCTTAAGAAAACGGTGCCTCCCCTGCAAGCAGCCACATACGCACAGGCTGCCTAAGGGCTACAGGTCCTGTACCATGCCTGTGAAACCTGGGGCCTTGCCTCCACTGTGGGGAGAAGAAAGATGCTGGAACTTTCCAAACTCAGGTGTAAGTGGGTCATAACTCTCCCTCTACGTTGCTCAGTAGTTGGCAGAGTCCCCAAACCACTTGCCTCACCAGGTTGCACTTAAGTAAGCAAAGGGGTTCGTTGGCCTTCCAGTATCACCAAGCTCTTGTTATTCTAGACATGACTTGAATAAGTCTTTGAAAACATTCGGAACTCCCATTGTTCGATTGTACTCGAAGCAGCAAGTGTTTCTCTTTGCTTTCAGTTTGCCCTTCTGTGTTCCAAGAGTCTCAAAGACACCAAAACTAACTGCTGTGATTCATGCAAGTATATTTCTGCTTTTAACCAGCACTCCAGCTCCCCTGATGCTACCAGCCTTTTTCCTAAAGGATCGATAGGTGTCATAGGCTTTCTAATTCTGGAAAGTCCCTGCTCACCACATAGTAGACAGACCTATCTCCTGGGAATGCCTTTGACTATGAGGCCAAGGTTACAGAGATGAGCCTGACCAAGGTGGGTGGCAAGGAGAAGCTTCAGGATCCGTTTCCTAGGAAGGTTCTGTCTCTGTTTTACCCCTTTTTAATCTTGTGATTGGCTGCAGGTTTGTGTTCTATAGCAAACACAAGAGCATTGATTGCTTTCTAAAGGTCAGACCTGTCACCAAACCTCTTCATCTACTTGGATTGCGGTCGGTGTCACATTTCTTGGCAGATGACTTGATGGCTCTGGTGAAGCATCAAGCTCCTTCAGCTCATAGCCTGATGCCTTCCAGGTGGAACTCCTCAGGAAACCCTCCTCTTCACCAGGTCTTTCTTGTCCATAGCTCTTTCTCCGGTGTCTGCAGGGCCTGGCACACACGAAATGCTTCTGGAATGCACGGGACTCTCCAGAACCAAGGCTGTCCCCACAACCAGTGTTTGGAGAAATCCCGGTTTCTGCCACAAGGGCCAATGACCTTTGTGGTTTTGAGTTGAGTTCTAGCAATTCCTGTTTGCTCTCTTCGTGATTCTTCACTAATGGCTAATTTGTTCAACTTCTCATTTATAAATACCGTACAAGGGATGACACCTCCTACTTCAGCCCACGCTTACAAAGCAGCCTATATGTGCCGCATGTGATCATTTCGGCTTTTCAGTTGGTCATCAAAGGAGTTCTCAGGGCTAGAATACCACCCCCAAGGGCGAGTCAGTGTCAGAAGGAGCAGATATGTGTACTCTTATTTTTTTAAAATTGATTTTAGAGAGAAAGGAAGGAAGGGTTGGGAGAGAGAGAGAGAGAGAGGGAGAAAAGAGAAACATCGATCCACTGACTCGCACTTTTGCACCCTGATTGAGGGTTGACGCCACAACCTGGGCATGTGCCCTGACCCGGAATCAAACTGGCGACCTTTTGGTGCACGGAACAAGGCTCAACCAACTAAGCCACACTGACCAGGACTGCACTCTTACTGTTCATGTACTAAAAGAATATTGGTACCCTCCTGCGTTTGGTCAGGTATATTCCACTCTCAGATGGCTGAGTGTACTGGAAACGATTTATAGTCTTGCAGCAGCCACAGGTATAGAGCCATGCTTGCATCAGCACAAAGCCTAGCCTGAGCCCTTCCCGTGGCGTTGAGTTGCTGTATTTCTATTCAGCCCAAAACTCAGGATGGGTTAAACATCCGTGTATGATGTTGTTTATATGAGTTTGTCACAAAAGGAAAATTTTTTGAATTAAATGTCGATAACCCAGCTCCTTCTTAAATCTTTTTATCAGCTTTCTCATTCACGCACCCTGGCATAGTGACACAGGCATTACGTAAACAAGGCACCTCAGAGAGCTGCTTATAAAAATCCAGGAGAAAAGATAAATGTGTGATGATGCACTGATATCCTGAAATATGAGCTTCAGGTTTGTATTCTCTTTGTGGAATCGGATATTGGTTTTTGTGGTTTATTGACCTGGCAGGGAGAGATCTGACGAAACACCGAAGAACTTTCCACCTTTAAAAAAAAAAAAAGAACAAGCCTTCCTGTCTACATAGAGAAATCAGGACTTTGAATCATGGAGCTAGAGAGCCAAAGGGGTAAGCCAGTCAGATCCTTGCAGAACCAAATCAGATCCAGCCCTTGCAGGTAAAAATACACACTACTTTCCCAAAGGAAAAAGGAGTTGGAATAATGTCTTACTGTAGAGTCACTCTCAGGTCGATCCCCCAGGCTGAGGAGCCAAGGGGAGGGGCAAGGCTGTGAAATGTGACAGTCACGATTAGAAAGAAGCCCATGTTGTCACTGCCCCCTGTTAAGGTGGGCAGCCTCGGAATATGTTTGTATTCAGTTAATCACTCTCTCTTTCCCTCCTGTCAGGGTCTTTGTCAGCACCATGATGCATTGCTTGGGAGCATCAGCAATGTGAATTCTCCAGAATGCTAATATTAAAGACAAGTTTAAGTTTAGGACAGTGGGCCAGGCGACGCCCCTGGCATGGCAGGAATGGGGGGTGGGTTGTCTCATACAACATTGTCTGGGAGAGAGGTCGTGAAGTCGCTCCTTTGTCTGCTCGACACTTTCAAATAAGCTTTCAAACCAAAGATCCATGCGATAGAAAAGTCCCTGTCCTTTTAAGAAAAACTTTTTCATAATCATAAAAATAGAATCATTGTTAGATGGCCACCCTTATGAACTGGGTGAGCCACACTCACTGGAGACATTCCCAGGCTTTAAAACATTTTGTGATAAAGCATACATCACATAAAATTTACCATTTTAAACATTTTTATGTGTTCAATTCAGTGGCATGGAGTGCATTCATGTTGTGCAAACATCACCACCATCACATCCAGAACGTTGGTATCCTCCCAAAGGGAAGATCTGTGCCATTAAACACAAACTCTCTAGGCCCCCCCACAGTCACCTCTCTCCTTTCTGTCTCTATGAATTTGACTATTCTAGGGGCCTCATATAAGGAGGAGTTCCCAGCCTTTTTATAATATTTTGGCAAATGTTTGATCTGACTTCCATCTCATACAGTTTTTACAGAAGGAAAGGCAGATGGTCAGGTTTCCTTTGGTTATTGCATTGTGCAGGTGTATGGCAGATGCCTGTTTTCCTGTCCTGTATAGAACTGTAGCATAATGGGGCCACGAATGAAACAGATCTTCAGGTCCCCATCAGGCAACCTGTTCCCAAACTGAAGGAGCAATCGCTTCAGCGATTCAGTGTTCAGTTTTATATTTTATGGGGCATTTTAATTTGTAAGTTTTTTCTCACTTGATTCTCACCGTGTCCTGTGAAGTAATTTTGATAGTCCCGTTTTAATAAGAAGAAACTGTGGCTCAAATAAGTATATTGTGTAAGGGCACAAAACTAATCAAAGGTAGAATCAGGACTTCCACTCCAGGTTTTCCATTTTAAAACCCCAGGGCTTTCCACCAGAGCACACTGTGGGCAATTATCACCTCTCTGGAGGTCCAGGTAATCGCCAGTCCTCAGGAAGGGAGGGCTTCTCCAATATATCCCTAATTACCAGTGCTCCACCTCGCTGGCTTGGAAACACGCAGAAACCCTGGGCCTGGCTCTGTCACCTGACCAGCCAGCCTCAGAAATCTTGGTGTGGCATAATGGCCTGACTCTCAATCCCTGTTGGACTACATTAGGGTCTAGACCAGTGTTGTCCAATAGAAATAAGTGAGTTACAAATGTGAGCCACCTACATTATTTTATTAATTTATTTTAAATATATTTTTATTGATTTCAGAGAGGAAGGGAGAGGAAAAGAGAGATAAAAACATCAATGATGAGAGAGAATCATTGATCGGCTGCCTCCTGCATGTCCCCTACTGGGGATCAAGCCTGCAACTGGGGTATGTGACCTGACCTGGAATCGGACCCTGACCTCCCGGTTCATAGGTCAGCGCTCAACCTCTGAGCCACACCATTCGGGCTACCTACATAATTTTAAATTTTCTAGTAGCTACATTTATAAATTATATTAGGAAATATGTAAAGTTAATTTTAAGAATATACTTTAGTCAGTGCAATATAGTTTGCAGAAAAATACTATAGTTTCAATATATAAGTAATATAAAATCATTAATGAGTTATTTCACTTTTGGGGGGTGTTACCAAATCATCAGAATCCAGTGTGCATTCTATACTTACAGCAAACTGAAATCAGATGCTAGATTTTCATTAGATACCAGATCTGAATTTAAATTTCATAAAATTTCCAGTTGAAAAAGTAGATTTACATACCCAAACAATCATATATAACATTTTTCTAATAGGTGAATTGAGTGTCAGTTTTGAAATTTAAATTCATTAAAATGAGAGAAAATTAAAAATTCAGTCCCTCCATTGCACAAAGTTTCAAATGCTCACTAACCACATGTGGCAAGTGGCCACTAGACTGGATAGCACCGGTCTAAGGGAACAGCCAAAGCTGCCCAGACTGGGCCCCGTACAAGGAACTAGAATGAGGGTCAGCAGACTTTTTCTGTCAGACAGTAACTTTGCAGACCATGTAGTCTTCATTGTAACTACTCAACTCTGTTGTTGTATCTTGAAAGTAGACACAGAATGAATGAGCTTGGTTGTGTTCTAATAAACTTTTATTTAAAAGACAGGTGCCAGCCCACATAGTTTGCTGGCCAGGACATTTTCCCCGGCACCTTAGCTGTGCTATGGGATTACAGAAAACGCTAGCCTCTAGCATTCTGAGATGAGGGTGTTAGAATCTGGACTCATTGTATCTCTCTTCCTGTGTTTAATTACAATTTGGGCACCACTTGGCAATGCACCCGAATCCTGTGGGATGTTCTGTCTTTCAGATGCTCTCTCTTCAGGAGTCTCCTTGCCCTTCATGAGGCAACTGCTTCACTGCACTTTGAGGTCCATGTATTGAAAGTGGAGAAGGCTAGAAGAAAGAATTTCAACAAATGCATTAACAGTGCTGTGAATAATGTGGGAAACTCCCAAGAATACCAAATTGTATCGCCCTCTACTGTTTCCTTCTCCCACACAGCCAGAGTAAGACAGGCAGGAATCAAGCCCATTTCACAGGTGGAAAAAATACATGATACCACGTTAAGTCAGAGGATCGGTATTTCTCTGTGGTCATTGGGTTATGTGACATCCATTCATTTTGATGGTGTACCTGCCTTTAGGTCCCACGTCATATCATCAGGAGATAACTCCATACGGAGTCAATGATGTTTATTGCAAAGCAGAGGTTTGGAAATAGAATTGGGAGGAAGAGAAAGAGAATAGGAAGGGAGGAGAC
This sequence comes from Myotis brandtii, assembly GCF_000412655.1. Lineage (NCBI taxonomy): Eukaryota > Metazoa > Chordata > Mammalia > Chiroptera > Vespertilionidae > Myotis > Myotis brandtii. The sequence goes on along the minus strand of NW_005354174.1, from coordinate 5,699,984 downwards.
AGGGTTGGAAGGAAGATAGGTCGCTACCCCCTTGGTTCTTTAGGGTGGGGTGTATGGGAGGCGAGCTTGCAGAGATCTCTGAAGCTCAGCAGCTTTGGGGAGCAGTTAAGTGCCTATCAGCCTTAGGAGTTCTGTTGAGCCTAAAACTTTGGGTCCAGTAGTTCTTCTGGCAAGGGTGATGTTCACGGTGTTACTGGTGCTCCCTTAATAATTCTTTACCATTCTCAGGAGCTTCATCTTGGGGTCTCCTTTTGTAACATCAGAGTTGGAGGTTGAACTGTATTAGGATGATTATGCCCAGCCATAGAGTTTGCAAAGTGCAGACTGTTGAAACCTCTCGGCTTTTCCAGGTACATTACGCAACTCTTCCTTCTCTCAAATTTTGTGGCGCTGTGTGCAAGTGCGAAAGATCTGAGTCCCCATGATGCTTTTTAACTACAGAGCTAATTACTTGGGGTAGCTATCCTGACGATGGCTCACATGGGGGCCCAGCCCTGCAGTGCAGAGCTGTCTCTACTGTGATTGCCTGTAATGATGATTATCCAACCTCTGGAATTATAACAATAGATTTTACCAAGTTAGAGCATAATTGCTCCACCATTTCATATGTGAGCACAGTTTAAACAACTTTGATCTTTCAAATGATATCGGGCTTTTATTATTCATCTTCTGTAACAGTGGCTCTGAACAACCCTCCTCCCCCCTTTAATCACAGTGAGGCTTTGATTTGTTGAAGCAATTCACCTGTTAGAGACATAAAGGCTGAAGTTGGGTGGAGAAGAAAGAGTGCAGACCTGTGATGTTAAATCCCAGCTCTACCACCTAGAAGGCTCGGGGCCTGAGAGAGTTTCTAACCTCTCTGAGACAGCTTCCTCGTCTGAAAATACCCCTCTGCATGAGTCATTGTATTAGAAATGAACACGAAGCACCTAATTTATAGGAAATCAGTTAAGCTGTATAGTGTCACTCCATCGTCATCACCACCACCATCACTATTATCATCAACATCGTCACCATCAATTATCTGGCTTCAAAGTCTATGGAGTTCTGAGTCTTTGGATTTGGCTGTGTTCATTTGACATATGAGTTTGTTTGGAGTTGGTGGTCAAGGATGTGGTATTTTCACTAAATTAGGACGGAGCTTTGCAAGAAATGCCTGGGCACCGTTTTGTGCTGAGCAAGTCCTAATGAGTGCCTTTGTCTCCCTCTGACCCAGTGGTTCTTAGCATTTAGTGTGCATTTGAGTGTGATTCCCAACTTCCTTGTCCCCTAGAGTCTGAATTTAAAAGGGCTGGAATGGCCTGGGATTTAGCATTTTTAGGAGTGTATTTGGTGATTTTGAGGCAGGTGGTTCATGAACCGTCTTGTCTTGCCCTCTTCCCCTAACTGAGAAATGCATGTGTCTGTGGTTTATAAACAGCAGCAAAACCTTTGCTTCTGGATGGCCCAGCTCCAATGGCCACAACCAGCCGAGCAGACCTGATTTGCTTGGGAAGGAGAGAAGTGACCGCTGCTGAGCCCTTGACCATCTGTGTCAGGGCTTGAGTGTCCCCACCCTCCCTTTACCCCCACCTCCTCAATGTCACCTACATCTTTGCATCTAGTGTCAGTCAGTCGCCCCTAGCCTGACTCTATCTTAGTGAGCTAAGGCTGATGTCTGCTGGGCACTAGCTCATTCAGGAGTCCCTGGAATGATCAATGAGCCAGGCAGTGGGGCAGCCAGGCAGCCGGGCCTTCCTCTGAGCGCCGTGAATCAGCTGCTGCTGCCTAGGCCCAGTCCCTTCTCCTCGGAGCAGGAGGCACTTGAGCTGAGCAGAGTCAGGCTGATGGCTTTTCTGTGTCATGCATTGTTCTTGATCCTGTTTAGGAGCTCCAACCCACTCACATATGAAAAATAAAGACCATCCAGTGGTAGACATGTCCCTTCTGCCAAATCCCCCACTAAAGTCCTCGACAGAATTTTGGTTTAGAGGGCAACTACTTCAGAAGCAGAGTCAACACTTAAAAAAAAATTAAGGTGAAAAATCACATAACAGAAAGTTAATCATTTCAAGGTCAATTCAGTGGCATCTAGTCTATAACAATATTCAGTCACCACCTCCATCCAGATCCAAAACACTTTCATCATCCTAAAGGGAACCTCGTCCCGCACCCACTGTATTAGTTGCTAGGGCTGCTGTAACAAAGCACCACGCATTGGGTGGCTTCAACCAGAATCTTACGGTCTCACAGTCATGGATGCTGGCAGTCCAAGATCAAGGTGTCAGCAGGTTCCTAGCAGACGGCCGTCTTCTCCCTGCAGTGATTCACCTCATCTTTCTATGTGTGTCTGTGTTCAACTTACCCTTTTGTATAAGGACATGAGTCCCATTGGATTAGTGCCTACTCTGAAGTCCTCATTCCTTTTTTAGCTGAATAATATTCCACTGTAGGTTAATACTTCTTTTTTGAACACCGAGTACATAGCAACGGCCAGTGAAATCTTTGCTCCCTGAGCAGTGAATTATTCTGTTATAGGCTTGTGTTCCCCTCTGCATAAGGTGGATTGTTGATCTCAAGGGTATAGCGCACAGATCTTACTCTGTACGCTTTTTCTTACTGTCTTCCTCCTCAAAAGAGTGTTAGTCTTTGTGAGCAAAAGTAAAAGTAAGGACTTATTAAGGGGAAGCCAAGTCATGTTTCTGATCCCAGAAATTGTTTTAAAAATAGATTTTTACCTTTGATTTTTCTCTCTCCTCTTGCTGCTTTTATCCTCACAGCTATCTCTCCTCCCAAGAACACATACACTCCTGTTAAAAGTATTTTAATAGAAGAAGGTAAAGGGGGGGACGCTAAATGGTGACGGGAGGAGACTTGACTTGGGGTAGTGAACACACAATACACTATACAAATGATGTATGATAGAATTGTACACTTGAAACCCATATAATGTTACCAACCAATGTCACCGCAACAAATTCACTAAAAAACATTTCTTTTTAAAGGGCATTTTAAATGCCGACCATCCTAGGAAGGGACGTGGCACAGACAGGGAGCACTGCCCTTTGAGAAGACCAGCTGCCTTCTGCTCTCATTGTCATGGTTACTGGGCCTGGTCCCTCGGGCTGGCCTCAGACCAAGGCCTTTCAGATTCTCTTCACACTCCCCTCCCTGCACCTGCCTCAGAGTGAGAGTGGGATCTCTTGGCTTTGGAACCGATTGCCCTGCTGACTTGTACATTTCACCTGCCTCCATAATTTAAAATATCTCTTTCTCTCTCATGCATGTAGACAGGAGACCTGCATCCTTGCTGGCCTGGGATCAACCCAGAACTGTTACTAGCTTACTGCAGACATAGGACCCTTTCCCTCATCCCATCCCAACTACTGTGTGTTGTTTCACCCCAAAGGACCAAAGCAGGTGGCATTGTCCTGTCTCCTGACTCTTAATTCCCTCCTTCCTCTCTATCTCTTTTTTTCTATTTTTAAAAATATATCTTCATTGATTTCAGAGAGGAAGGGAAAGGGAGAGAGGGAGAGAGAGAGACAGACAGAAACATCAATGATGAGAGAGAATCATCGATCTGCTGCCTCCTGCATGTCTCCCACTGGGGATCAAGCCTGCAACCCGGCCATGTACCCTGATTGGGAAATCGAACTGTGACCTCCTGGTTCATAGGTCGATGCTTAACCACTGAGCCATGCCAGCCAGGCTCTATCTCTTTCTTTTCCTCCATCAAATTAGTTTTGCCACCCTGGAAGTTCACTGGGTGAAGAAATGCCTGCCAGCCACAGGATTTTCAGAGAGGCAGGAAGGAGAGTGGAACAGTTTGAAAAAAAGGACAGAAGAGAAATTGTCCATATTCTGTGTTATTCCATATTATCATTTTCATGTAAGCACAGGTGGCTTCTGGGACCCCAGGCTGGAAGGCTCCACACTGTTAATGGAATTGGATAAAAGTAGTTAAAGATACGTAATTTTCCTCACTGGGGATCGGCCTTTGGAACACAGGTTTCACTCTGGGGGGCCTGGACAGCTGGAGTTTTTAAGAGCTTCCAGGTGCTTCTAATGTCCAGCCACCTTTGAGAACTGCTGTTCCAGGGAGCAGAGCCCTCCAGGAGAGTTTGAACCCTTTATAGGAGGTGATGGAGGAGACAGGTGACATCTAATCCTCTTGTGCCCAGCAATGCAGGTAATTAGGCAAAAAGAAGGGACAGACGGAACACACCCTGGCCTGTATTTTGCTGAGAAAAATAGGATTTTAGCTCCACTTAACCCTGCAGGGCCCGATGGGAAGGGAGATTCCCGTGCCCTCGCCTCCCTGCTGCTACCCGTGGCTTGGTGGGCTGCCAACCCCAAGGTGATTGCCAACGTGATGCAGAATGTTCACAGGAACATGTCGTTTCTGCCTTCTGCTCACCACTTGCTCTCCTCGCTCCCCAGGAGAAGGAACACCAGGCCCACGTGTCTGCTCTCTTTCCTGAGCAGAAAGTGCTGTTAGTTGTTTTATGGGGGAGGGGGAATGTTTTCAAAGGGCACGTGGGGCTGACCTCCGTCTCTGTGTTTTGCAGTACAAAATCGGACAGCTGTACATGATCAGCAAGCACAGCCATGAGCAGAGTGACCGAGGGGAAGGCGTAGAAGTTGTCCAGAATGAGCCCTTCGAGGACCCTAACCACGGCAACGGGCAGTTCACCGAGAAGCGTGTGTATCTCAACAGGTGAGTGGTGGCAGCTGGTGTCCTGCCTCTGGGCCCTCACCACACAGGAGCCCCTCTCACTTGGCCCCATAGCACCTGAGGTCGAGGTGGGATAAAAAGGCAGCTTGAAAGTCATTAGGTCAGCTCTCTGCATCCACCAATCTAGTTGTTTCCAACAACAGAATCCCCTGTGTTCTGCAAAATAGTTCTCAACTGCATTTCATCAAGAGGAGCTTTCCTCTTACCTTCCCCACGCTTTAAGGGACAGGTTAGGGTGAAATCTGATCTTAAGGATGAAAGGGCTTTGTCTTCTCCTTTGGTTAGAAGTTGGCTTTGCCTGCAAGGGAGTGTAAAGAAGTGTTGAAGGTGGCCGTGTGCCATTGGGGTCTTGGCGTGGTAAGATTCCCACTTCCTGCCAGGTGACCACTCAGGTGTCTGCAAGGGAATTGACCAAACGAACGGTCACCTGTGACCAGTGTGTGCTATCCAGTGCTCAGGTGGTTTCCATTTCTTGGGTGGACCCGTGCTTCCCAAGGAGGAGGTGGTCACCCCTGCTTCGGATGGGGAAAGACTTGAGGATGATAAAGCAGTACTCATCAGGACTACCATTTCTGCTTTGCAAAATATAGTCTTTAATCTCTTGCTATTTTCTTATCACTCATGGCATAATTGATCATCAGTGCTTGTTTGATTTCCTCCCCATGGAAATCACCTCCACTCCAGCCCATTTTCTTCCTTTCCTTTTTTCCCTGGGTCAGAAATTTGTAGTCACATGCCAGATGGAATATATTTTATGGAAAGTAAGGGTTGACTCTAGTGAACCAGTGTGTGACCAGTCTGGGCCTTGCTGTCATTTCCATGAATACTCTTTATGCCCACGTGCAGCTTCTCCAATTGGCCCACGTGTGATTATTCAGAAAGCATTTCTGACACAATAGCTGGATGTTGCCCCCGGTTTATTCCCTGACCCATTGTCCGTGCTTTGACCATCGTTCAAGCCATATTTGGATCCCACGTGGCCTCCACGCTCCGACAGGCTGAAGTGGACTGTTCCTTCTTTGTGGAGAGTTTGGGTCCTGTCACTAGGTGTGTGGAAATCTCTCAGTGAAGCCTTGGGCTGCTTAAACCAACATGTGTTCTTTTTTTTGTTTTGTTTTTGTTGTTAATCCTCACCCAAGGATATTTTAAAAATATATATTTTATTGATTCCAGAGAGGAAAGGAAAGGAAGAGAGATAGAAACATCAGTGATGAGAGAGAATCATTGCTCAGCTGCCCCCTGCACACCCCCTACTGGGGACCGAGCCCGAAACCTGGGCCAGGAATCAAACCACGACCTCCTGTGTGGTTGGGCCACACGAAGATATTTTTCCATTGATTTTTAAAGAGTGGAAGGGAGGGAGAGAGAGAAACATTGATATGAGAGGAGATTGAACCTGTAACCGAGGTACATGCCCTTGACTGGAATCGAACCTGGGACCCTTCAGTCCACAGGCCAGCGCTCTATTCACTGAGCCAAACCAGCTAGAGCTAAACCAACATGTTTTAATCTGCTTGGGGATGCAGTACCGGGGATTTCCTGAGTCATGATGAAATGCAAATTAGATTGGTCCCATTCATCTCCTTGGAGCTGTGAATTTCCAGGGTTTGGAACCAGTTCAGCCTCTAGCCAGCTGTTGATTTGCAGGAGTAGCTGAGCCCTGGGTCTCTCCTGCGGACGGTTTCCTTTCAGAGAGAGGTTTCTAAACATGCTACTTTGGCTTGTTAGTGCAGGCGATATAATTCAAATGTAGAGCCCAGATCATCTCTGTATAGCAAAGAGAAGTAAGGGAGATGTAAGAAAACAGGTACAGTTATTGCCTGGGGAATGTTCTGTATTTACCAAATTCTAGAAGAAATTTTAGAAAACTTGACTTTTCCTAAAACAGAACAAGAAGTATCCAGCTGTCTCTGTCATGTCTGTTTTCTCTATCAAAAATATGGTATTTATTTTAAAGGAGAATAATAAACAGCAGTAAGAGGGAAATTTGTTATAAATAGAATATCTGGATTTCCAGGAATAAGTACCAAAAAGATTAATGTGGACCTTCCCCCCACCTCGTATGACAAACACAGGATGAAATATAACAATATAAAGCGGAGTTCCAAACAAAGAAAGGGAAATCCTCAGGTACGAGAAATAAAGAGGAAACTCAAACCAGAACGGAAAGCAGATGAGCGAATGCTAAGGAAGCCGGAGGCAGTCAGAACTAAGTGAGGCCTGACATCTGAGAGGTGCCACACCCATAGGGGACAGATATATGGCCTTGGCTTATGCAAATGGGAGGTGGAACTGAGACTTGTGCATAAAAATAATTTTTGAGCCCGGGTGATGTGATTCAGTGTTTGAGCAGTGACCTATGAACCAGGAGGTCACAGTTCCATTCCCAGTCAGGGCACATGTCCGGGTTTTGGGCTTGATCCCCAGTGTGGGGCATGCAGGAGGCAGCCAATCAATGAGTCTCTCTTCATTGATGTTTCTATCTCCCTCTCCCTTCCTCTCTGAAATCAATAAAAAAAATTTTTTAAATTATTTTTTACAATAAAAGACAGAGAGGTTACAGGGACTCATACTGAAAGAACTACTAAAGTATGTACTTGAAGTAAAAGGAACTTGAATCCAAGAAGGAAGGGGGGAGGGTCTAGAAGTAATAATAAACAAGAAGTTGGTAAACATCTGGGCAAATCTGAATGAGCATAGAATGTTTTAAAAATATTAATGATGAGTAATTGTGGGTATGTTCATGGAATTTAAATAATAGACAGTAATAGCAGAAGATGAGAGCATAGTAATTATAGTAAAAACACTCTTAAGTTGCAAATATTATTTAGGAAGAGGAGGGAAATGTTGATTCGTTTAAACTTTTGAAAGGCAAGTGTGCATATTCAAAATGTAAAGGTGACCTCTGAAGGAGCAGGTATATACTTGTAAGTATTTAACATCCAAGAGAAAACTTGATCAATTCAAAAGAAGGCAGAGGAAGAACAAAGAGAATCCTGCAAAAAGCATAACTAGAAAACAAATTTTGATGATAAGATAAATCAAAATACATCAGTGGGCACAATAAAGGTATGTGAATTAAATCCTAAACCTCAACCTAGAGCAACAAATATATGGCAACACTGACAAAATCATAAGTAGCCTAAAGTTATAGTGGGGGATTTTAACATAATATCAGTTTAACAGACTGAGACACAGAGAGAATATAAACAACAGAATGGCAAGCTTGATCCAGTGGACATTACTACATTCTGGAACCAGTATGCTTTTCAAACACACACGAAAATGTACAAAACCTGACTACAAACCAGGCCAGAAATCTATCTCAACAAATACCAGAAAATCAATATCATGGAGATCCTGTGGGCTGATTACAAAAATAAATTGATAACAACAACAAAGAGTTTTTTCATCATTTAGAAAATGTAAGCATTCCCAAATAATTCATGGGTTGAAAATATCAGATACCCACCTTCCCGACCACCTTTGCAGCAAGGGGAGGCCAAACCACCTAGTTCCAGCCAATGAAATATAAGATTTTTCCTTCGATAAAAAGAGGAAGATGTTCAAGAGAGACATGATCTGCTTCTGGGGAAGGGGATGAAATGGATGGTGACAGCTGGGAAGGCAGTGAGTAGTACCTACCACGTGAACCTTAACATCAAAGCTGAACAGTATCAGTACAAAAAGGACACTTACAGACCCATCTCAGTTAAGACATGAATATCCTATATAAACCATGAGCAAATCAGATACCTCAGAATGTAATAATAACAATAAATCATGACTTAAATAAAATTTATCCTTGACTGTTAACATCAATATGAGAATTCAGCAAGATTTTTGGGTATAAAATCCACATCAGAAATCACTAGCATTATTATTATACAGCAGGAACAATAAATGGGAAAGAATGACTTTTTAAAATTCTACTTATAATGGAAAAAGAAAGCTGAAGGTACCCAGTAACAAATCCACAAGATATACAAAAACTTTTTGGAAAAAATATGAAATGTTAGCAGAGGACATTTTAAAACTCCAGACAAAAGGTAGCATTCATTCATGGGCGGGAAATGCTATATTGTAAAGTTGCTGTCAGTTCCCAAATCAATCATACATTTAATGCAAATGTAATTAAAATGTCAACAAGGTTGTTTTTAAAATAGAATTAGAGAATATAATCCTAAAAGTCCTAATTACTATAGCTTTATAAAGAGCCTTGATATCTGGTATGACAAGTCCCTCCTACTTATTCTACTTTTCTAAAATTGTTCATATAAATTTTAGAATTAGAAACCCAAGTGGCATGAAAAATGACTGAAGAAGCCAAGAACGTTTAACCTAGAAAACCTAGATAATGGATAAAACTGGATAATGGTGTAGTCAGGGAGGAAAGAATTAGGCCTGTGTATTCTATAAGACCCAGGAGGGCCGATTGGACAAAGACCAATGGGTGAGAATGCCAGGGAGAAATCTCAGGCATTCTCACCCATTTAGGGACAAAATCGCAGTAGGCAGGCCATGGGAGAGGGCAGTAGGGTGCCTTGTGGTCAGTTATGCTGTCACGGCGGGGTCCTGAGCATGAGCGGAACCCAGTCTTCAGGCTGTCCCTGAGCAGATTCAAACATCAAATAGGCGGTTAAACTGGACAGCCTTTCAGGTCCTTTTCAACCTGAATTTTCTATGCTCAAAGCAAGTTTCAGACATTATCCTGACTCTCCTCCAGCATACATAAATGAGGAACCAAGAACTTACAGTTCCCTTTGTACAAATATAAACTAGATCCATCCTTTTATCATTTAAAAGGCATGTATGGAAGAGTATGCATCAGGTATTTTTAGAAGCAGGTAGATTATGGTTTAGTAAGAAAGAAAGAAAAACTGACGTGTGACATAACCATAAAATAATAAATAGTTCTATAACCATAAAATAATCAAACCCATTACTTTGTGGCTACAAACTTGAGTTAACCCACCTCAAGTTGACCCATGTCCTCCAGTGCCCATTTAATAATGTACACAGAAATATCATTGTCCTCTGGACCTGAATTCATGAGGTGGCAAAATAAGCCAAATCTCATTCAGAAGTTGCTTCTTAAATTTATTATCCAAAGCAACTACTGGAGATACTGGAAATACTCAAAGCCTGTGTAGTCAGGACCTACTCTCTGAGTCTGTCTTGAGTAGAAAGGACATTTCAGGGAAGGATGTTAGTGGCCCACAGAATTATCCGGAGGCTTGAGACTGGGTAGCTCCCAGGGGCCAAGGGCAGCATTGATGAGAACCACCTTTAAGTAGAGTGAGACTGTTTCATTCTGTCATCACCCCCACAAGCTGCCATGAGTAGGTCCCAATTGTCCCTTTTTTTTCTTTTTATCACTTGTCCCAAAATTCTAAAATAAGTATCCCATTGAGCTCCCAGTCCAAGCCTGAGCCCCCCTGAGTGGGAAGAGGAACTTCCAGCTGGTTTGCAAAGCACTGCAACGTTACATATTCTCACCAGCAGCCCATGAGGGTCCCGATTTCTCTACACCAAGCATGTCAAACTCAAAGGCTAACACGGGCCAAATACACAAGGTTTAAGTTTATGTGGACCGCAAAAAACAAAAGCTTGAATTTTCATAGAAACATAGGTTTATTTTGATAGAGACATGCTGAATACAAGGGCTGAAATAAACGAGTAATCGTTAACATAAAATAATAGAACATTTTAATAAAAATTAATATTTTTCTTGAACATTAACTTACCAGACACTGAATAATTGCACAAATTAATAAGTGTAATGCAAAGAAACCTATTTTTCTAGTTCTCCGAAAGAGAAATATTTCCTGTTGCGCACACCAAACAAGTCAGTTCAAGACTAATGACATGGCAATCGGCTGCTAAAATATTCGCTGCTAGTATTAATGGAGAGAAATGGTGTGCCTGCGCATAAGGCGCGTAAGGGAAATGAATGCAACACTATGATAGTAATCAGTCATTAGCGAATGGTGTAGTTTGTTATTAATAATTATGTATAACAGGATATTGTAAAAATTAAGTTATGAAATTTTTATTAAAACATTTCTTACATACCGTTATGTTGGCTGGGCCACAAAAATATTCGTTGCGGGCCGCGAGTTTGACATGCCTGCTCTACACGATCAGCAACATTTTTTATTGTCTGTCTTTTTGGTTATAGCGATCCTAGTGGGTGTGAAGTTATATCTCGCGGTTTTGATGGGCATTCATGTCCCTAATGCTTTTCATGTGCTCATCAGCCATTTGTATTTCTTCTTTGAAAAATGCCTATTGAAGTCCTTTGTCCTTTTTAATTTGGTAAGATGTCTTTTATAAGGCCCTTTTATCCCTTCATTACTTGCTTTCATCTCCCAGGGTTGCTCTTGCCTCTGGCCCTTCCTATAACATCTAATACACTGTTGGGTGCGCAGTACATTTTGGCGGTTGCCTAATACATTTAGGACATCACATTAGCGCTGATACATTAGTGCATTTGGTGGTTGTCCTTAGATCCAGTTTAGTTATCCAAATAACTTGTCTTAAAAAATCCTGGAATCCAGGGAAAGGAGGCAAGATACTCATCAAACTCTGGAATAGGGATTCTAAATCAAACCTGTAGCCCAGAATCACGTGAGGTGATTCTTTTATCCCTTTTTATTTCCTTTTCATATTTAGCACCTCTCCAATCCCTTCCCATTGAGGAGTGGGAATCGGTGGGGGTGGGGGTGCCTTGGAGGAAAGATGAAGCCTATTTTAGGCTTGTTTTTCAGTCATGAAGTGACATGTTCTTCCCCACCACGGCTGCTGGATTAATTAGGCTATGCTGGCAGCTGCCAGTCAGGGAGGGTTGCCAGCTTCCAACAGTGAGTCCTCCTAATGCCTCAGTCAGTTTGCAGAGAGAATGTTTCTCTTGCTATGTGGCTCGTACCTTCCAGGGCAACCTCTTCTGGACTCAAGCAGCTCTGGGTAGGAGAAGGTACAGCTTCCATAAGCCATGAATCCTGTTTAACTGGACAAGCAAAGCCACCAGCTGGTGGCTCTACCTATGAGCTCATCGGTAGAGCTTTGTTGCCATGGCTTGGGTCTGTCTTTCACATTTCCTCTTCCTGTTCTCCCAGATCTTCCCCAGAGTAAGAGCCCAGTGCCCCGAGCTCATGTGCCTTTGGGGGGGCCCACCACCTCGGCAACAGGTCATAGAAAAGTGTCAGAGCCAGAGATTCTGACCTCAGAGCTTATATCCATGCTATTTTTAAAGGCTCTTCATGGTCATTATTTGGCTTTTGTATATCCAGATGCAATCTTCATTCATTCAGAAAATATTTATTGAGCATCTGCTATGTGCCACGTGCCAAGGCCCCATTCTAGGTCAGGACAGGCAGCTCTGAGCAGAACAAAGCCGTCTGCCCTGGTGGGGCTAGCATGTAGTCATAATATCTAAAAGTCGCTGCATACCTTGGAATACTTAATCTTCTATATAAATATATATTTAATATGCTATTAGATAAATTATTCAATTAATAATTTTAAATATATATATTTATTGGGACAAATAGAGCATGTAAGGGACTTCTTTCAGGCATACTTTTTAGTGCTTACTATTCTGTTCTTTCCCCACCTCAATTCTTAAGAACATGCCAGGCATTCCCACAATGACGGAGCCCTCAGCTACTCCATGGGAAATCACAAAAACAATGTTTAGCTAATTATTAGGACCTTAGTGTCCAGTTCAGTGGTCTCCCATCTTCGTTCCTTTTTAAAAAAATATATATGTTTTTATTGATTTTGTTAGAGAGGAAGGAAGAAGGAGAGAGAGATAGAAACATCGATGATAAGAGAGAAACATCAATTGGCTGCCTTCTGTACACCCTACTGGGGATCAAGCCCATAACCTGGGCATGTGCCCTGATCGGGAATCAAACCAGCGACCTCTTGGTGCATGGGATGATGCTCAACCAAATGAGCCACTCCAGCCTGGCCATCTTTGTTCCTTGATGGCTGATGTTGACACATGTGGACTGCTCCTCTGGGTTCCCCACAGCATGCTGGCCACATGTCCCTCACACTGTCCAAGCAAAACCCTCCTAAGAACCTGCTCCAGATAGGCCTCTTCCCGGAATCCCCGCATAAAGTGTCCCTTTCATTTGGGAGAGCGGTGGTGGTATCCAGGAACTTCTTGTGAGGGAAGCCGGCAGCCCCACCTCTTGCTGGTGATGGCTCCAGTCTGGAAACTGCTCATCTCTCTGCTGCCATAGGAAGAATTACATTACTAGCAGAACTAAAAGACCAGCCAGAAAAACCATTAGGAAGAGTACAGCAGCTGCAGAAGAAGTGTAGAGACCTCAGAAATTACTGTATGTGGAACTGGATAGGAATAATTGATTATTATCCAAAAATTGTCAAATGGACCAGTGGGAAATGAGTTCACAAAGGCAACTAAGTCCTTTTATTTTTTTTAAATGTGTTTTTATTGATTTCAGGGAAAGAAAGGGAGAGGGAGAGAGAGAGATAACAACATCAATGATGAGAAAAAATCATCAACCAACTGCCTCCTACACGCTCCCTACTGGGGATCGAATCCGGGCCCTGGGAATCGACCATGACCTCCTGGTTCATGGGTCGACGCTCAACCATTGAGACATACCAGCCAGGGCAGCAGCTAAGTCCTTTTAAAGTCATTTAAGTGAGCTGCAGTCAGCACTGACAGTGGCAGGGTTCTTCAGGTGCGCTCTGCCGGGGAACATCCTGAGCGAAGCACTTTTTCGTGAACTCGGGAAGCCTGTCTTTCTGCTGGGAATGTTGACATCCAAAATTTCCAGTTAAGACCATTGTAAATCTGGTCCCTGTTGAGAAAATTAGATTAGACTCCACTTAGATCACATTTGGCCTAATGATGTTTAGTACCTCCTGGGGCCCAATATTCCCCAATGTGCATTAATTGTGAAGTGAGATTATATGTCATGAGGAAACGTGGTGATAATCTGGATTATAAAGTACCAGAAGCTTCTAATGGAGCGGGATGTTTATGTTTCAGTTTCATAAATTCTTTACGAAGGAGGTAAACACTTTTAACCCGAGTGTTCAGATTATGCCTGCCTATGGGGCCTTCTTCTCGGGTCAGTTGTGATTCAGGGAAACCTGGAGAATGTATGAAGGCTGCAGTGACTATATTCACTTAGGTCCAGGCTGGGTTTCTCAGTCTTGGTGCTGTTCATATTGGGGCCAGATAGTTCTTTGTTGTGGGCACTGTTCTGTGCATTGTAGGATATTGGGCAGCATCCTGGGCCTCTAGACAGCAGCAGCATCCCTCCACCCACCCCTCCCAGTCGTGATCACCAGAAATGTTTCCAGACATTATCAAATGC
>NW_005354174.1:5680907-5685885 GCF_000412655.1 Myotis brandtii | reverse complement strand
TGCACAATCCCAACCCCCACCTGCCATTGAGAATTGCTGCTTTAGGATGACTCTTCCCGGTTTGCCCAGGACTGAGGAATTTAGCCTGTGGGACTTCCAGCGCTAAAACCAGGGCAGTCCATGCAAACCGGAAAGAGTTGGTCACCCAGCTGTGTCGCTGATGTGTTCTACATCATACTAAAGTTTCAAAGTAAGAAACCAAACGTCTTGAAAAGTCTGTCTTCCACAAAGGCCTTTGGGAAACTTGGTATCATTTCACAGCAGCATGCTTTGCATTATGGTAAAGGCTTTAGGGACAAACGCCCATCTTTTCCCTCAGTGTCTCTAAACCTGGGTCGTGGTGAGAGGGGCCATGGGGAGCTTCGGTCCTGGCCAGCGGACCAGGAGGACATGCTTGGAACCATGCCGCCTTTCTGGGAAGAGAGGTTCTTGTTTGACACCTAGTAGTGCGCTTGAATGACAGACGTCTCCTTAGAACTGTAGGCGGTGTGACAGGATACATCATGAAAGTGACAGCAACAGTGGGGACTAATTTAATTCCATTTTTGCTTGCAGCCCTGATAAATCATTACTGCAGGGAAAACTAAATTTTACTTTCTCAGACCAGAATGATTTGAATAATGATGTGCTCTGGGGAAATTGGGGTCTGAGAGAAGGTCTGTTCATGGGCTTAAAAATATTTAAACTGAAGTATCAGAGAACTCGTCACAGAAGCCTCCTGCGCCTGGCCCGGTAAATGACTCGCACCAGAAGGGCCTCCCTCCCACACTAATTAGAACAGTCGCATAAAATCATACCAACCATCTTGGCTGAAGGATTGTGTTTTTTAGGGTGTCTCACTGGAAAAGGTAATTGACTATAAGGCTGTGTATCCTGCAAGAGCTGGTGAATGAATCAGCTAAAATAAGGATCCTAGACTCTAGAGTCCTGACCATTTACACAAATGGGAACAGTCTCCATGTGAATGGAAAATCGCCAGTGTCTTTCATGTTCCTTCCAGAAAATGATTGCTGCTTAGGAATGTGCTTATGCTGGGAGGCTTATTAAATGATACAGGGAATGAATTGTGGAGGGAGGGAACTTGGGTCTCAGAGGGGCATGCCTGAGGAGCCTAATGGATCTGGGGAGGGGTGCAGTGTAGATAGATCACCGCTCCCAAGGAAGACAGTGAATAGGGGGGGCCCCAGTGCTGGTAGGGAGTCATAGGTGCTTTGTCTAAGCTAAACAATGCCTCGCCTACTTTGGGGACACCCTGCCATCCTCTTGCCTGTGAGTAGAATCCACCCTCCCTATACTAATTGCCATATCGCTCTGGAATCAGGGGCAAAGAGGAGGGAACACAGGGGAAGTTTTGCTTATGACCCACACAGGACATCAGCCCCAGTGTGCTCCCACTTCAAGGACTGAAAGAATAAATCACAGGCAGAAGCTATAAAAACGCCTGTCGGGAAGCAGCCTTCCCTTTGAGCGGTGTGAGTGTAAGGTAAATGAGCAGTTACCGCAGAGATGATTTTCTAGGAGTGAGGCGTTCTGCTTTAGAGCAGCAAGAAGGATGGTTATGTGAATTCTGAAGCTGCTCCGGCTCTCTCTCCACGGCCCACCTGAAGCAGTGGGCTTCGTCACAGTCACCTGGCTCAGGGGAGCTTTCATCTCCCCTTTGTTTTAACCCTGAGAAATGGCCCAGAGCTTTGGGTTAGATCCAACCAGCCAACCATTGAAAATACACATTTGTCTTTTAAAGAGCAAGTCCTGGATACTGTCAGAAACAGGAGAAACAATTTGAGAAGACATTCAAGGTACACAGTATTTTACTGGCCCTGGTTGTCATTGAATTCCATGTCTAGAGGGATTAGGGATTTGGGATTCTGGAAGCGTGATTCTCTCCCCACCCCCTTTCCTAGCTCTATCAGCTTGGAATTTAAAACTGCCTCGTGGTGTTCTTTATTGCCAACATGCAGCCCTGAGGAGCTGCGCGCCTGCATCATCTTGCTGGTCTGATGTACTGCTAGACATCGGCATCCCAGACACCTAGCTGTAGGCACCAGAATAGGAAAGACAGAAAACCCCAGGGTGTACTGCTGAGGGGAAATAAAATCGTGCAGGCATATTTAAGGAATATATAATACTGTATATTTAAATACAATATTTAAGGAATTCTCTAGGCCTGTCCTTTGCTGTGGAATTTGCCTCCGAAGGGAAACAAAACTTAATTAGCCCTTGGTTTACAAAAGGTGTTGGGACCTGTGCGCTTGCGTTTTCTCTGTTTAAAGAATCTGTTTTCTTTACATGCCTGCCTGGGTCCCTGCTCCAGAGGCATCGCTCTGTCATATTTGTTTTGTAAGGCTGCAGCAGCAAATTGCCAAAACTGGGTGGCTGGAAACAATACAAATGTATCCTCTCACTTTTCTGGAAGCCAGAAGTCTAAAACCCAGGCATCAGCAGGGCTGATTCCTTCTCCATCAGCAAGGCTCTGAGGGAGAATCTGTTTCCTGCCTCTCTTTGGACTTGGGGTATGTGCGGCAGTCCTTGGCTTGTAGCTGCATCCCTCCAAACAGTCTCCACCTCCGTCTTCACATGGCCTTCTCAAACCTAGGGAGACTTTGTCTTGCAAAAACTCTATTTTCAAATCAGGTTAAATTCACAGGTTAGGAGGTGGATACGTCCTTGAGGGAAGACGCAGTTAGCCCTATAGTCATGAAGGGGTTATATTATGTTTCTCTTCGCATCTCTGAAGTTGCTACTCTCTGTTGCTTTAGTCCACTTTCAAAAAACATGGCTCATTTGGATTGTTAAGCTGACATCTGGTTTTAACATTTGCGCCCCCCCCCCCATATTGTCGTTTAAACATACCTTCATACTACTTCTCCCGCCCTATCACTCCTAGTAGACAAAGACCAGGCTGGCCAAACACTTTAAACATAGCACCTCCCAGCCACTGAATTCTCATGTCCTTGTAAATCAGATCTAAGAGGACAGGCCTCCAGTCCTATGAGGTACCCCACACTGGGCTGTAACCTTCTGCCTTCACACATTTGAGGAGCAGGTGAATATGCACAGAAAACCATAAACTGCGGGAAGGACCAGAGGGATGAGAAGGGTGGCTGCGGAGAGAAGGGCCGCCTCAGGACTCCTCCGCTCTCTAGCAGTCAATTCATCCAGAAAGACAGGGCAGCACAGCAAGGCACTGACAGACTCTGATGGTCTTTTCTTTTTCTTTCTTTCTTTCCTCTTAGCAAACTGCCGAGTTGGGCCAGAGCTGTTGTTCCCAAAATATTTTATGTTACAGAGAAGGCTTGGAACTATTATCCCTACACAATTACAGGTAAGTCCTTTGTGCAGCCGGTATGTTACATGTAGCACTGAGACATCACATGGTCAGATTTCACTGATTTCAGGTTTGTTATCCCAGCAGAGACATGGGAGACTCGTACCATCCTTTCAAGTCTTCGCTTTTCCAAGAAGGGGGTGGGGGTGTTAAGCTAAGCCATTTCACTTGCCTTCTTAAAGTGATTTCTCAAGTAATTTTGGGGTGTGGTTTATTTTGACTTATTTGCTTTACAGCACCCCCTCTCCCACCCCCCAAAGAACACCTTGGCTATAATTTATGTAAAAGAGTCTGTCAGGTCTCTCTGTCCTAAACTACAGCATAGGACATATCTATGCTGATACTGAACTAGAAACTGTGGCCAGAAAATTTAGAAGGTTTCGTTCCTGCCCTCAAACACATGAAAATTCAAGATCCCACTTCAATATCATCATAACAAGCTCTTCTTATTGGTTCTGAGAGCTGCTTTTCCACTTAAAAGATTGCCTGTGTGGTTAATGAATTGCTCTACTGGAATTATTAGTCTTTAATTTTGCTTTTATAATGCCAACTCTTTGGTTTTTAATTAGCCACAAACCCGTAGGCTAATTGAATTGTCTTACAGTCCTTATCAGACCAACCACCAAAGTACCATATGAAAGAATTTCAAGAGCAAACATGAAGCATTTAATATTTATAAAAGTTTAATTTTGGAAGGTTTCTTTACTACATTTTTAATAATTATAATGCACTAGTATATGTTAGTTCTGTGGTTTTCTATTGCATATAAGTGTGGTCTAAATCATCATTTTTTTCTCTTTTTTCCCCTTTTTTCCAAATGAACATCTGGGACCAGAATACACAGTAAGTTTTATTTAATCATTTTGAAATATTCAGCATATGATCAGTAGATTAATTGGGACTGCCCTTGTATTTCTCATCTTACCAATTTAATAAAAATATAGAGGAATAATTCAGAATCAGAAATATTTAAATGTTGGCTATTACATAGTTATATATAATGCAATAACCTGACTGTTTTCATTTGTTCCAGAATATGAATGTTAACTTAAAATGCCTTGAGAGTTACTTTGCATAATTAACTTTGCTTGCATTTTTAAATAGCTTGGCTGTTCTACTTGTGATAGTTCACTATAACAGAACAGCTTCTAGAAACATGGTATTAAAGAGATGATGCTTGTTATCAATGGAAGGTAGGGTTTATACCTAAAGGGGGTGGCCTTATCCCTTACAGGAGAACCTTGAAACTAGAAAGACGTACATTCAAACTATTTTACTCAGGGCTCTGGATTGGACCGTCTCAGTGGCTTGATAAAAACCATTTAATTTCTTCTTGTTCTAAGAGCCTCTGGAGTCATTATTTCCATTTTTAAAAAAGGACCCTATAACACATTGTGTTGTGGTATTTGCATTGTATCATTTCCCCAGCAGCCAACAGGTCAGACTGTCATAACAAGAAAATGGTAGTAAAAAAAAAAGAAAAAAGAAAAGAAAATGGTTAACTGAACTGTGATGGAGTTGAGTTTTTGGTCTTTTGTGGGTTTTTTTGTTAATCCTCCCCCGAAGATATTTTTTCCATTGATTTTTTTTAGAGAGAGTGAAAGAGAGGGAGGGAAGGAGAGAGAGAGAGAGAGAGAGAGAGAGAGAGATTGA
>NW_005354174.1:5662749-5680857 GCF_000412655.1 Myotis brandtii | reverse complement strand
AGTCTGCTTGAGATGCATAATAAATTCCACAAACTGGGTGGCTTAAACAACAGATGTGTATTTCTCACATCTGGAGGCTGGAAGTTCAAAATCAAGGTATTGGCTGCTTCGGTTTCTGGTGAGGGCCCTCTTTCTGATTTGCCTAAAGCAGTGGTTCTCAACCTTCCTAATGCCGAGACCCTTTAATACAGTTCCTCATGTTGTGGTGACCCCCAATTTCATTGTTACAAATTGAACATAATTAAAGCATAGTGATTAATCACAAAAACAATATGTAATTATATATGTGTTTTCCAATGGTCTTAGGCTACCCCTGTGAAAGGGTCGTTCGACCCCCAAAGGGGTCGCGACCCACAGGTTGAGAACCGCTGGCCTAAAGCCACCTTCTTGCTGTGTCCTTACACAGCAGATAGAAAAAAAGCAAGCTTCCTGTTCTATTGTTATAAGGGCACTAATCCAATCATGAGGGCCCCACTCTCATGACCTCATCACCTCCCATAGACCCCATCTCCAAATATCATCACATTGGGGGTTAGGCTTCAACCTGAATTTGAGAGTGGGCCCACAATTCTTACATACCATGCTCATTCCAGGCCCAGTAGCTAAGTGATGTCACTGGATCCTGGGCGCCTGGACACATGGAGGCCAAGGCAGGGCAGCTCTGAATGTCAGTTCAAGGTCCACATTTCATTCTCCACAGGGAAGCAACTAATCCACTTTTGTTTTCCACCCCAAATATAGGACAGATTTTCTTTCTCACTCCAGTGGCTGGGGGAGTCTGGGCTTCTCTCTCTGGTTGCAGGTGCACTCCTTCCCAGTGACTCCGGCTCAGCTGTGTCCACAGGGTCTGCCCCCAGGATTTACAGCAGATGTTTTCTATTGTCTTCATCTTTTTTCCTGTTTTAAATGCTTTTTCATTGGACTCTTTATCCCCTGATCCTTTAATCCTAAATAGCTCTTCTTGATGTCATTCCAAGCTTTATATTTCCTGTCTGTGCCCCAAAGTACAACTTCCCCGATGTCAGACTTCCAATTTGGGTCACCAAGCCCTCCCCCTCCCTCAGGGAAGCCAGAGTGGTGTCTCTTTTCATAGGATTAGCCCAGAGCAATGTTTGTCTATTCCTAGGCTCCCCTCGGTCTTATATGTGACTCTCCAGCCTATTACTGAGACCTCATGCTGCCCTCATTTGTGACAAAATCCAGCCACGAGAACTTTCTATTTAGGGTCATCATCTAGGGTTTCCACATGATCACAGTTATAAAGACATTCAAGCTTCATCACGGTGAGTGACTGCATGTGTTTAGGATTATGTGGAAATGTGATTTGCCCAGGAAATGGAAAAATATATCTTTAACTTGGTTGTAGGAAAAAATCTTAATTATACAATAAACAAAGAACTACGCAATGACAATTCTCCAGAGGACAGGCCATCTAAGAGACCTTCAGAACCTGCTGGTCCTTCTGAAGTTTGAAAAGTCACAAAGGAAGGTGCCCGAGGAGCCTGGCTGCCTTCCAGAGCAGCTGACTTTGTTTTTCTTGGGCTAAAAAAAGGCAGCGCTGGAGCATGGACATAGCTCAGCAGCATCGATTCAGCCTCGGTAACAATGGAGGGGGAAGAAACGGATTTTCTTGTCATTTGTAAGAATTTGACAACCTAAGCTATAGTAAGTCGATAGGAGTGACCTAGAATATTATATATATTCTGTTATGACCATCCTATTCCACCAAAACATCTTTTTTTTTAAAAGCAATTCAGTTGCCTTTCTCTCACCACTTCATTTTCTTTTTTAAAATTTTTATTGATTGATTTTTAGAGAGAGGGGGAGAGAGAAACATCGATTTGTTCCACTTATCTATACATCCATGAGTTGATTCTTGCATGTGCCCTGAGAGGGATTGAACCTGCAATCTTGGCATATCGGAATGACATTCTAACTACCGGAGCTATTGACCAGGGCCCACCAAAACTTCTTTTAATAAGAATTTGCAGGAGAGGTGATGACGCATGGGAAGCCCTTTCTGTTAGAATAGCTGGCCGTTACCCAGGGAGCAAAGGTAGGTGTGGGTTGTCCAGTGTTACCCAGCATTTAAATTATTTAGTTAAAAGAGGTAGAAAAAGTGAATTGTAATAGACCGGGAAGAAGGAGATGGCTGTTTTTTTAAAATTAATCTTTATTGTTGAAAGTATTACAGGTGACCCATTTTCTTCCCCATTGACCGACCCCTTCTAAGGAAATGACTCTTGAATGAGAACCTCAAACAGTACTGAGCCATAATGAGAGATGGGGCCATTCAGGGTTGGTTTTATTGAGCCTGGAAGAATCAGGGCTGCTCGCAGCTAGGGATGGGCCATCAGTCACCCTAGATAAGTGGTCGGCAAACTGATTAGTCAACAAAGCCAAATATCAACAGTACAACGATTGAAATTTCTTTTGAGAGCCAAATTTTTTAAACTTGAACTATATAGGTAGGTACATTGTTATTAACTTAATTAGGGTACTCCTAAGGTTTAGGAAGAGCCGCATGTGGCTCGCGAGCTGCAGTTTGCCGACCACGGCCCTAGATGAACTCAGGTTATTTTCCCAGGAGTGGCAATCGATTGAGGTATTTTTCTGAAAGCAGCTAGCTGTCCTGGACAGGAATTCCACTTGCAATCTTGGCCTCATCAGCTTCCCTGATAATTGAAAGAGCTGATGGGTGCTGATGACCATTACTCTCCAGCCCTCTTTTCCTTCCGCTGAGATCCTGCTAAGGGTTATTACCAAACTAGGAAATAGGTACAAGTCCAGGGAAGATACATTATTACGCCAGAACTCTAAGCTTAGTCATGTCTGGAAGGAAATTAGAGGTCAATTGGTCCATCGCAATGACTCTGTCAGCTAAGAGAATGAAGGTCCCTAAGTGTTTCTTCTTTGGGATCATGAAACCAGAGGTTGTGATGGGGGTTAGAAGAATAGGAAGTAACTTTTTTCTCATCGATTCTAGAGGGAGAAGGGAGAGAGAGAAACATCAGTGTGAGAGAGACACATCAATTGGTATGTGCCCTGACCAGGAATTGAAACTGTGACCCTTCAGTGCATGAGCAACACTAACCAACTGAGCCACACTGGCCAGGGCAAGTAGGAAATTCAGTTACATCACAATTAACTGAATATCCAGGGCAGTACTTAATTTTGTGTGGGGTAAAGGAAAAGTATTCCTTCTTAGAAATGGGAACATATGAGCTGGGACCTGTTAGGGACCAGGCCAAAGAAAGTCCTCCAGTTGGAGACATTGATGAGCAAGATAGCAAGTAGGCCAGAAGAGGACCTTCCTAGAGAAGATGGTTGAAGTCAGTGGAGCCATGGATCATGGCATGAAGCTGGTGTCCTAAATGGAGCCAGAATGATCAAGTTCAAAAATCTTCAGAGCTCAAGATAATTTAGATGGAAATTAGAACCATTTATAACAATCATAAAGACGGTGTATAGCCTATTAAGTAAGGGAAACACACTGGGTTATAAAGTTAAACAGATATTTGGTATTGCAGGACTTCTCAGAGCCTTTACTAGTCTAACATATATTGTGAATCTCCAAAAGGGAGCTGTATCATGAAACATTTGCCACACTTATTTGTCCCTGTGACCTTGGATTTCTCAAAGCCAGTCTTCTAAAACTTAGGGGAACTCCAGAAGCTTCTCTCAGGGTCAGAGCCATGATTTGCTCAGTAACCAGGCCAGTGGATCAGTTATATTTTGGTTAATGTCACTTTTCTCTTATACTTAAGTGGGCTAATATGTCACCTGAGGATTATTGTTACTCAAATGCCAGTTTTTGAAGAACTCCCAACAAATGAAAATTTTTTTTAAATAATTCGAACCTATAAGTTCCTTTTTAAGCCGTCTGATTCTGTTAGACCACAAAGCAAAGACAGCAGCATATTAGGATGACATTGAGCTTATGCATTCTGACTTATTTCAGAAAATGAACTGCTTATATGGGTGAACAACTTGCAACCCAGCTTATTCACAGATGTGCCTTGGTCCTGTGCAGGACTGGAATTTGTTTTCATACCTCAGCAACCCAGTAGATGAGTACCTGGTGTAGCAGGAGCCTTGGAACATCAGTCAGTGTTGTCTGTCTGATTTATCCCATGTCCATTTGCTCTAGCTGTTCCCAGGCTCTTTGTACTTCAAAGAAAATTAATTCAGCCTGGGGGCGGGCGGGGGGTGAGGGGGGGGACAGAGAGAGAACAGAGAATAGGCTTCTCTATCCTAACATAGAATTTTTAAATTGTTTATATTTTTAAATATCACTCGGAATGACTTTACAAAGGGCAATCATCAGAGAAAAAATATTTGTTTAAAGGAATTTTCCATAGAAGATTTTACCAGAGAATTCTCCTTTCCTTGTTTTCTGTTTTCCACCTAAAAATTAGATTTCTCTTCTACAGTTTGTTAATGTCTATGGAGTTGTGTTCAAGTTAGTGAGGTCAGAATAATACAACTGGAAAAATTTTGTGGGGCACATTGCTATAAAAATAAAATAAAATGCACATAACTATAGTTATATTAAATTTTAGTAATTAAATAAAGTCATTGCAAAATTCCCCTATATCTTTTGACCTTTCTAATCACTATGATTCTCTGAACTACATGATAGTATATATTTAAGTGAGGAATTTGCCCAGCTGGTTAAAAGGGAGATTCTTATAGTTTTTAACTGAATCTGGAGGTTTCCAAACTGGCCATATGCCAATGTATATTTGGGAAGTCACATCAATTTGTTCCCATCTCTATTTTTTACATGCATTTATTTTTCATTTGATGTGGCCTGCCTGTCTCTTTAAATTCGTGTCCTGCCTTTATTGTGTGTGGCTATCAGTATTCATGAGCATCCTCTGCTTATTGCTGCCTGGACAGGTCCAGCCCTACATTGTATGAGCCTGAACTTAGTTTCTCTGCCTGATTTTCATGGAAGTGGAGGTAGCAAACCGTGTCCCCATTGAGAAAACATACTTTCATTCATGTATTTGCTCCCTCTCCCTCCTGGCCTTGCTTCTCCAGTGGGTGCTGTTACTCATCGTGCCAGAGGATGGGAAGAGGCTCCATCAATGAATGAACTACTGAATGAACAGAAGCTTCTGTGCAGGGTGCAGGCTGATGAGAAGCAGCCGAGAGGCTGACGTTCATTTCCTCACTGTGGACTGGACTACACGTAGCTGTTTTCCTGCTCTATTTCCATGCTCTGCCTTCCTCTCAACCCACCCACTTCTCTTCCTGGTCCACTGCTCTTGGAGACATTTTTCTTCCTGTGCTGCCTATATTTGGGAAAAATTTTCTCTGGTTTATCCTCATCTCTAGTATTTACATGCAATTCCTGTTCTTTGCTTTAAAATTCTTCTACTTTTTAAAACATCTCCACTTAGGTTCCTTTTCTCACTTCTCTGGAACTATGTTCTTTGCCATTTTTTTCCAACTACCCTGTCACTATTTACTACCCATGTTATGTGTGGGTAAAGTCATATGTGGCCCCCGGAACCCAGAACAGCAAAGGAAACCCAAATATCTCCTGTTATTTCCTTTGCATTTTTTCCTGTATGATGACCGAGATTCTGAGTAGATGGGAGACAGACAGACAGACACCTTATTGAAATCGTTATGTGTATTAAAGATATTCCCTGCACAAAAGAGAAGTTTTATATATGTTACCTTATAACTATAGGGCCAATTTTCTATCAAACTGGAAGGATAGCCCAGCCAGCATCGCTCAGGAAGTCATGGTTCGATTCCCGGTCATGGCACATGCCCAAGTTGTGGGCTCAATCCCCAGTGTAGGGTGTACATAAGGCAGCTAATTGATGATTCTTTCTTATCATTGATGTTTCTCTCTCTCCCTTCCTCTCTGAAATCAATAAAACTATATTTTTTAAAAAAAAATAAAATAGATTTCTCTCTCTCCCTTCCTCTCTGAAATCAATAAAACTATATTTAAAAAAAATAAAATGGGAGGATAAAAATTTCCTGATGAAGAATAAATTTAAAGATACTTTCAGATCTAGGTGTCTACCAACTGCCTCTATATATAGACTCACCATCGACCATCCTCTGTTTTACAAACAGCACAGCCCGGATTTATTATTATTCCTAGATAATAATAAACCCTACACTCCAGGCCTGGCTTCCTTAGTCCCATGGAGCATTCTGGGTATAAGTCTCTTGTTAGTGAGATATGGAACATTTGCAAATCCAGTTTCATTAATGATCCCATCTCAAACTGAAATTCCCTGGATGGCCTTAGATTACATTTAATATGACAACAAAGAATACGGTACCAGAGAATCGATGTCTTCAGGGGAATTCCATTAGAGAAAAGGTCAGGTCTGTATAGAGCTTAATTGATAGCAGGGAACATGTGTTGCGTGGAGTCGGAACAAGATGGCCAGGGAGGAATGCATTGAGTTCCAGATGAAAGCTAAAAGGAAATGATCTTTTAAAAGCATATGAATACTTCATCTACCCCAGGCCAGCTTCTCAACTCTTCCATTTAACTTTCTTCATTCCAAGCCTCCATATAAAGTTTGCCCTCAGACGTGGAAGGATACCGGCTGGTGATCCGGAATGAGGCATTGAGTTATAGGGCTCAATCACTGGTTTTTAAACTTTCCTTTTCTTGGTCCAGGAGGTTCCTTGGACATGCCCCACTGGCCACCATGTCGCTTCATAACATTCTATTTGAAGAATAAATTCCGATGTCACTTAAATGTAGCTTGAACTATTGAACTGTGTCACCTCTCAGATCCTGCCCTGTGTTAAAACTCCATGAACAACACTTGAAGTAGTGATTGCCAAACTTTCTGGATTTTCACCTCCTCCATCTACTTATCAGTGCTCTTTTAATATGCTCTTCTTTAAGTTAAAGTGGACTAAAATTAAGAGAATTTTTAGAACATCTTGTGATTTCCATTACACATAATAGAATTTGGGATATAATTGATGTGTTTATTCACTTTTTTATTGGATTTGAATTCTTCTGATTACTGGAAATAGATTTTTATTGTAAAATCCAAACATTATAAAAATGTATAGAATAGAAAATAAAAGGGCCCCATAATTCCCACTGTTCTCCATAATATTTTGATGTCTATTTCTCTATTTTTTTCTGCGTAATATATTAACCATTGATGGGTGTGTGTTTTTCTCTTTTTACAAAAATAGAATCATCCTGTTTTACACTTTGCTTTTTTAATAGCCTTAGAGTCCACCACAGTGTGCTTAACCAATCTTCTCCTGTTGGACTTGGGTTTTGTTCATGTCTTTTATAGGACCAAAAGTGTGGTCATGAATGCTTGTTCATTTGTCATATTTTTTTACACTTGAGAATTCATGCCCTTCCTGGAGTTCTGGGTAGGGATTTAAAAGCACTTCCACAGTAGGAACTAACTTAAGCCATCCTATTATCACTTTGAATTTCCGAAGTAAATAATTATTTCTCCAGTTTATCTTTCGGGTAATTCCTGTTTTCCTTCTTTGGGTTTATTTGAAGCAAGGACATCAGTCATTTGACCGATGCACACACACTTATTTTCTCTGCTCAGTGGCCACAGGGCATACTGAGAAGCAAAGCCTGTGCCTTAGCCCTCATAACCCCCGACTGAGTACTCAACTACACTAGAAATACTCATGTAGCTTATATATCAAATACTTCCAACAGAGCCTGATGCTAGTAAGTACAGTATCATTACTACCTCAGTGTTGGGTCATGTCTGTCTGGCCCAGACTGGACATGGAGAATGCTGACAGTGTTTACCTTGGATCGTCATTTTGACCCAAAACTTCCTGGGGTTAAGAAACACCTGGGCCATATGAGGAGAACCTGGAACCCTCAGCAAATCAGCAGGGGAGGGGCCTGGAATCTGTTTTTAGCAAGCCCACTAGATGAGGCATTATTAGGTAAGTTTTAGAAATACACTGTTAGAGAATATATGATTTTATTTTACTTGGTAAACTGGTGTAGGGTGGGAGTAGTACCTGTTCGAGTACAGTTTTCCCCATACACTGGGTGCTGTGCAGGTATAGGATGACAATAGTGATGATCTTCAAAGTGAAGGGTGTACATTCTTCTAAAAGTTTTGCCACTGCATCCTTCTGGGGTGCAGAACACTTCACAAGCCTCAGACTCCTGCCCCACACCCATTCTCCACGGCCACCAGCCCCTCTCCCTCTGTGGTGTGGAGACTGCAGCCAGGGCTTCCAGCACCGTCCAGAAACTGACGGTGGAATGCTCAGCCTGATTGTCCCTTTCTCTTTAAGACTTGCTTGCATTTAGTTTTGTTCTAAGTGTTTCTTATTGCCAGAGCAACCCTAATCAATCACCGGACTAAAAATAGCTCTTTCATGTTTCCAAAGCATGTCTGTAGTGAATTGGAAATTCAGCTCTGCCATGCATTTTGCATATGCTGCTTCCGTTTCCCGACACTGAACCTGGGCGTGCTTTGTCTGGAAATTATTCTTGCAGAGGCCCAGGTACTTCGCTCATCTTTCCTGGCATTCTTCCTGACTGCAGATTCCCTCATCACTTCCAAAAGACACAAGTGCTAGCATTTAAATGTTCAGCAGCGAACTGCCGAACTGCCGCTTTTCTGCACTTTTTGGTTTTATTATTTTATATGTATACTAGTGGCCCAGTGCACAAAATTCGTACACATTAAAAGGGGATTAATTAGAGGAAATATTTTAATGTTGCTATTTGCCCTTTCTCTATAATCGAAGTGTCAGAGATTAAAGAAAATTAATGAAATGTATATGAAAATCTTCCTCCTGTCAGAGTCTGGGGTGCACCACAGGACCCAGAGTCAAGTCCCTGCCCACCCATGGCGCCTCAAAATTGCGCGAGACCCAGACCCAGCCGGCCCCACCCCTGTTGGGCGAGATCCAGACCTGGCCGGCCCCACTCTTGTCAAGCCCCACCGGGCAGGGGGTGCAGCCTCAGGTCCCCTGGCCTGGCACCGGGTGGGGGATGCAGCCTCAGGTCCCCCATCAAGCCCCACTGGGTGGGGAGCACAGTCTCAGGTCCCCCGTCAAGCCCCGCCGGGCGGGGGCGTGCAGCCTCAGGTCCCCCAGCACACCCTCGTGTCCCTCGGCCTGGCACCAGGGAGGGCGGCACGGCCTGAGGTTCCCCGGCCCAGCACCAGGGTTGGGGGTGCACCTTGATATCTCCCGTCAAACCCCACCAGGCCAGGGGCACGGCCTGAGGTCGCCTGGCACTGGGGTGGGGGGCGCGGCCTGAGGTTCCCCAGCCTGGTGCCGGGGCAGGGGGTGCAGCCTGAGGTGCCCTGTCAAGCCCCACCAGGCAGGGGTTGCAGCCTCAGGTCCCTGCTGATTGCTGGTTAAGGCTCATTATGGGAACTCGGCTTCTGCTGTGGGTGCAGCCATCTTGTGTTATGGAAACGAGACCCAGACCCAGCCGGCCCCACCCCTGTTGGGCGAGATCCAGACCTGGCCGGCCCCACTCTTGTCAAGCCCCACCGGGCAGGGGGTGCAGCCTCAGGTCCCCTGGCCTGGCACCGGGTGGGGGATGCAGCCTCAGGTCCCCCGTCAAGCCCCGCCTGGCGGGGGCGCGCAGCCTCAGGTCCCCCAGCACACCCTCATGTCCCTCCACCAGGGAGGGCAGCACGGCCTGAGGTTCCCCGGCCTGGCACCAGGGTGGGGGGTGCACCTTGATATCTCCCATCAAGCCCCACCAGGCCAGGTGCACGGCCTGAGGTCGCCTGGCGCTGGGGTCGGGGGCGCGGCCTGAGGTTCCCCAGCCTGGTGCCGGAGCGGGGGGTGCAGCCTGAGGTCCCCTGTCAAGCCCCACCAGGCAGGGGTTGCAGCCTCAGGTCCCTGCTGATTGCTGGTTAAGGCTCATTACGGGAACTCAGCTTCTGCTGTGGGTGCAGCCATCTTGTGTTACGGAAACCCCGCCTCCGCTGTGGGCGCAGCCATCTTTGTGACAGCATGACAGTCAATTTGCGTATTTCATCTTTATTAGATAGGATATTTATTGATCTCAGAGAGAGGAAGGGAGAGAGAAATAGAAATATCAATGATGAGAGAAAATCATTGATCGGCTGCCTCTTGTACGCCCACACTGGGGATCAAGCCCGCAAATCGGGCATGTGCCCTGACTGGAAAGTGAACTGTGACCTCCTGGTTCATAGATCAATGCTCAACCACTGAGCCATTCCGGCCGGGCCATTTTTTAGTTTTAGGTGCTAGAGCTTTCACGGGTACTAGATGATCACTTTATAGAAAGGGGTTCATGCTGGTGTGTGGTTGCCACTGGGTTTGGAAGGCAAATGAAAGATGCACAGATCCTGGCTGCTGAGGAAGCTGGTTGTGTCAGGGAGCAGGTGACAGCAATACTAATAAAACTCTTCTGGGTAGGGAGGATCCAAGTGAGAAAATCAAAAGAGGAAATGACAAGAAATCTTTTGTCTTATTTCCCAAATTTCTCCATGACACCACTACTATTTTTAGGGGGTTGAGGGCAAAACAAACTCTGGATATAATGAAGTTAGGTTTCCTCTCACCAAGCTGCTCTTGTAGTCCAGAAGACAGAGAGAAAGAAAGATTTTTCATGAGAAAGAGTTTAGATCCAATGGGCCTAAAAAAGGGGCTGAAATGATTCATGCTGTCCCCCAGGCTCCAGGGGACGAGGGCACCTCACTGCCTGTCCCCTGCTTCATCACACTGCTCAGTCACCACCCGCCCTCTACTTGGAAGCAGGATCATCAAGTGGGACCCCGTGGCTCCCAAAAACTGTTCTGTGTTTGTTATGCTGATTTTTTTAAAATGCTCTTTCTTAATTTCTTTGCACCTCAGTTTTCATAAAAAGACTGAGTGAACCAGCAAGCAGAAAGCCTTTAGATCTAGGCAAAAAGAAAGTACACAGAGATCCTGGTGGTATGCTTGTTTCCCTGCACGAAGTTGGCAGGGAGTCTAGAGAGAGCTGGGAACGGGTGAGGGGAGAGGGCTGCTGTGCAGAAAAGGGAACTGCGAACCCTTTGGGAAAAGGAGGACAATGAGAGGGTGGACCTGGAAGATGTAATGACGTCCTCAACAACAGAGCAGCTCAGGGGCCAGAGCCATGCTGAAGGTGAGCAAGCTCTGTGTCGTGGCCACCACCCATGTCGTCGCCGCCGCCCCAGAAAGCCCACAGCCTCCCAATGCATCCTCACACCTACACGGCAGAGGCACTCCCCCACCCCAGCTCTGTTCCCCCCCGCCCCCCAGGTAGCCTGTGGGATTTCATTCATGGGAAGGGGTGCACTGGGATGGGCCCACATTGCTCGAGTGACTGCTCTAGCAGACACTGCCTGGTCTTGGACATGTGTTATATCGTTTAATCCTCACCCTACTGTGAGGTTGGTATTGTCTCCATTTTATGGATGAGAACACTGAAGCTCAAGAGGATTAAGGAATCTGCCCAAAGTCACAGTTTGTGAGAAAAGAAGCTGGGGTTTGATCTAAAGTCTGCTTCACTCCAAAACCTGTATTTTTTTCTACTGAACCACCATGCGTCCTCCCTGTGGGCTAGCCACACGCTACTGCACCTGGACGCCAACTAATGGCAAGCTTAGTGGTATCAGTTACTAGTAAATCTCACCCTAGACAAGAAACAGTGGCCATCGATAAAGCAGATGACATCACAGGTGGAACTACTAAGTTAAAAAGAGTACGAATTCCCCATTGCCCTGGGTGTGCTCCAGCCTCAAAGTGAGTATACTTTACTCAGATGAGCCAGATGGGAGATTTGGAAAGGAAGCAGTGGTTGGATTCTGGAGGTTGGGTGTTGCATTGGTTTTCGATTGCCGTGTAACAGATTTCCCACAAATTTAGTGGCCTAACACATCACAAATTTATCATCTCACATTTCCTTTGGGGCCCAGGTGAGGTGGATCTTTGGCTCAGAATCTGACCAGGCTGAAATTGAGGTATCAGCCATGGCTCTGGGCTCATCTGAGGCACAGGGTCCTCTTCTATGCACACTGGCTATTGGCAGGGTTCCGTTCCTTTCGGTTGTAGGAAAGAAGTCCTGTTTTCTAGTTGGCTGGCCTCCAGGGATCACTCTCAGCTCCTCAGCTTCTAGACATGGCAGCTTACTTCCGTAAAACCAACAAGGGAACCTCTGCTTCTTCTAAAAACAAGTCTCACAGCCCAGCCGGTATGGTTCAGTGGTTGAACGTCAACCTATGAACCAGTAGGTCATGGTTCGATTCTTGGTCAGGGCACATGCGCAGGTTACAGGCTCGATCCCCAGTGAGGGGCAAGAAGACAGCCAATCAATGATTCTCTCTTATCATTGATGTTTCTATCTCTTCCTCTTCCTTCCTCTCTAAAATCAAAGAGAATCATTGAGATATATTATATGTATATATAATATATAATATATATATATGCCTAATATGCAAATTGTCCCCTCGGGAGTTCGACTGGGAGACCGAGAGTTGGATTGCTCACTATGATGTGTGCTGACCACCAAGAGATGATGCGGAACGAAGGAAGACCCCGGCCAGCAGCTGGAAGGCTCGATCAGCCCTGATCACCAGCCAGGCCTAGGGACCCTACCTGTGCACTAATTTCATGCACCCGGCCTCTGGTAGAAATATATTTTAAAAAAAAACAAACACAAGTCTTATATAATGTAGCATAACCTGATCACTTTGGTAATTTAATCAGATGTGCTGCTATCCCATATTATTAGGTCTTGTCCTAATAATAGGGGAGGAGTTATACAGGATCTGTATCCCAGATGCTAGGAATCTTGGGGTCCATCTGGGAACTCTGTCAACAGGAGTGTTTTAGTCTGTCCTTCATGTTGTTGTGGCCCAATGGGACTTGAACCGCTCAGTGTGCCATAGAGCGTATGCGTCTCCTGAATCCCTTAGACATCCAGTTTTAGCCACTGGGTGACACACCCAATGTCTCTCTCCTTGAAGTTATGTCAGAGTTCCCAACCTTTTTTCCTGTCCTGTACTGCTGAGAGCTAAGGCTCCATGAGGATCAGTGGGCCTATTTTTAGGGATGCTAACCTGCATGGAAAAGCAGAAGTTTATCTCATCATGGACATCTTAGTGGAAAGGTTTTGGTGACAGCTCTGAATAGGCCCCGAGCCACAGATATACCTGACTTTTAACTTAAGACAGGTACACTCTCCAGGGCTCCGAGTAACAGCCACTGAGTTCCCAAGGGAATTATCAGCCCCAAACCACTGCAGTAGGAGAAAAATGCTGACCCTCCTGGAGATGGCCTGTCTGATCTGGTTCTCTCGCTGCCTTGCCCGCCAGGTGCACTCACAGCCTCTGGCAGCCTTGCCATTCTAATATGAAAATAACCCAAATCCTCAACTCAAAAATAACATCTGCTGATTTGCATAAGAGTTTTTATTTTCCTATTCGGGTTCAATACCCAAATGCTAAGATTCATTTGTTTGACCTTAGATAAATGGTTTAGAGGTTCAACCAATAAAAAATCCTTGTGGGGTTCCACTCCGATGCACCCAGCCCAGTCCCCATGCTGCACTGTTCTGTTCTTTTGCCAGCTGGTACTGTACTCAAGTTGGATTGACTCTCATATGAATTATGGGTTAAAAAGGACAAATCTGCTTACCTGAAGGCTTGTTGCTTTGAAAGGGGTCTCGGGCAGGTGCATCTCCCCAAGTTCAAGGTTGATGGAGAACTCTACTGTGGGCTCCAAGCCGGGACAAATCTGCTTACCTGAAGGCTTGTTGCTTTGAAAAGGGTCTCGGGCAGGTGCATCTCCCCAGTTCAAGGTTGATGGAGAGCTCTACTGTGGGCTCCAAGCCACTGAGTCCTCAGGGTCTCGATTCCCAATGAGCAGCCCCTCCTTGGAACCCCCTGGACCTGGGAGTGAGGGCAGCAGTTATGGAGTGAGAGGTTGGAGAGAAGACTGCAAGGAAGGTGTCAATGAATGAAATTGCAGGGCTATGTTCTCCATAAAGGCAATTACTGGGATTGTCTGGTTCTGAGTTTCCTTAGTCATGGTTCAGCTTGTTTGTTTCACCGGATTGAGACAGACGAGTGCCAAATCACACAGGCGTGTGGCATCAGGAGAATTTTCAGTGGCACATCCAAGGCCCCTGCCTTATTGTACAGATGCCTCGGGGTCTTCACTGGGCTGAAAGGGAGCCATCCGCACACGGGTGAGGATGGGTACTGTGGGTGAGGATGGGTACTGTGGACTTCCGGATTTTAGATAATGCGTTATCTCTGTTTACTTCCTATACATGAAGTAGTGAGGCGGTTTTCCCACTTGGGTGAGCATCAGCAGGCCCTGAAGGGCTCGTTAAATACAGAAGGGCTCCCAGAGTTTCTGATTCAGTGGGTCGTTTTGGACCCAAGAATTTGCAATTCTAATGAGTGTCAGGTGCTGGCGGCTGCTGCTGCTGCTGCTGCTGCTACTAACAGTTCAGAGACCCCCACTTCGAGAATCAGTGGGGATGGACACTGGGCCCAGGCCACCAGACCTTCAAACCCAACTCAACTATTCATTGGCTGTGTAATCATGAGCCATTTTCTTAACCTCTCTGTGCCTTAGAGCAGGGTAATAATAAATAGTACCTTGTTCCTGGGATGGATGCAAGGCATAAATTAATTAGAATTTAGGCCAGTGCCTGGGGTCGAATCTGTGCTCTGGGGACTGAGCAGATCAGTCCAACTCTCATTTCCCCTAAACCTGCAGCTCCCAGTGGAGTTGCTGGGCCATTTTACCCAATTGTCTTCAATCCCATTTCCGGTGGCCAAGAAAGTTAATGCCCAGCTTGGTGCCAGCAGGAGGGAGGTTACATCATCCATCAAAATCCTCTTGTTGGCCTGGCCAGTGTTGCTCAATTGGTTGAACTTCATCCCATGCACCAGGAGGTTGCAGGTTTGATTCCTGGTCAGGGCACATGCCCAGGTTGCAGGTTCAATCCCCAGTAGGGGGCATGCAGAAGGCTGCTGACCGATGTTTCTCTCATTGATGTTTCTCTTCCTTCCTTTCTC
Organism: Myotis brandtii; assembly: GCF_000412655.1. NCBI lineage: Eukaryota > Metazoa > Chordata > Mammalia > Chiroptera > Vespertilionidae > Myotis > Myotis brandtii. The sequence continues at coordinate 5,665,831 of NW_005354174.1, read as the reverse complement.
TGAAATCAATAAAAAAAAAAAATTTTTTTTAATCCTCTTATTAAGCTACCTTAATCTTTAAAATCTCGCTGAATCCATAGAATGTAACTCAGTGAAACTGGGACACTAGGGCGGTGAGCATTCGGGGTTCCTCTCCCCTGTGCCGTCAGGAAGAGGGGCTGCCTTTTATGTCAAGCTCAGCTGTAGCCTCATACGGAATGCTGAGTCTATGCCCTTGATTTTATTTAACCCTCGCACTATTAGGTAATAATTAGTATCCATGTTTTAATACTGTTAGGGTTCAGAAGAGTTCATCAATTTGTCTGTCCAAAGTCACATAGCTATCAAGTGATAAACCCAAACTAAAAGCCAGGTCTCTCTGACTTCAGTAATGTATGACCTTAAGGTTCTGCTGTGCCCCCTGTCTAGCTTTATATGAATGTTTATAAAAGGGTAAGGCTGGGTCCCCGGGTTCCAGCAGTGATCGCTGTTGCCCAGAGGTAGGCCCAAAGCTGGAATTGCCTCTGATTCAGGTGTTTGCTTCTCTCAATCCTTTTGAAAACATCCTCTTCAGTGACTTGCCTTCCATTGCTTGGCATTCTCTCCAGCCTGACTTCTGGATGAAACTTTGTGTTCACGTTGCCAAAGGTGGCTTTTCTTGTCTGAATTTGGATATTGACCTGGTATCTGAGCCTTTCTGGTTGCAAACAGTGTTCCCAAGCAAGTGGTCAGAAGAGCATCCAGAGCCTATATTGAATATGCGAATAGAAAAAAATGGTACGCTAATGAAACCTTCTCTTTTTCCATAGTGTTCCTTCTTGCCGAAATTCTCCATTCATATAGAAACCAAGTATGAGGACAACAAAGGAAGCAACGACAGCGTGAGTAGCCCCCCACCCCACACCCCTCATGCCATACTGTGTTCTTGCCTTTGGGCTCTGAGAGCCATAGTACTTTTCAGGCCCTTGTGTGTCCAGGGCCAGCAGCAAGATCTGTGCCTGGGGCCTCAGAGTTCTGGCTTTGGTTTCTGAGGGCTAGTGACCTGGGATTCCTTTCTGGATTATTTTGTTATCTAGTTTTTCTTCTCATTTTTACGTGCAGGATTTCTGTGACCTGGAGTGATTGTCACTGGGGGCCTGGAACTCCCGGATTTGGTTGCAGATCATTGGGTTGAACACATATTTTCTCATGTTAACATTTATTTATAGAGATGAATGAATACAATTAGATATACGTGCACATTCTACATATATTATCTGGACTGTCCCAGCTCAATGCCTTCGCCAGAGTTTCTGGAACTTTCCAGAGGAAAGGAGAATGTAGGTGGCAAGGGTGCTCTCTCCCCAATAAGTTCAGGGTCCCCAGTGGTTAGCATCCCCTAGTGCAGTGATGGCGAACCTATGACACGCGAACTCATTTTTTTGGTTGATTTTTCTTTGTTAAATGGCATTTAAATATATAAAATAAATATCAAAGTCTTTGTTTTACTATGGTTGCAAATATAAAAAAATTTCTATATGTGACACGGCACCAGAGTTAAGTTAGGGTTTTTCAAAATGCTGACACGCCGAGCTCAAAAGGTTCGCCATCACTGCCCTAGTGGGTAGTAACCCCAATGGAAAAGTTTAGGATCCTCTCCTTGTCAGCAACCTAAAATCAGAGGTACTGTGGTGGCCATTTTCATCAAGACCTTATTGTCTAAAATTGTGTTGCAGGATGTTTAACTTGAACCCTTGTAAAACAATGGCTTTTTTTCTAACTGAAAAATTAACACATGGTTATTAAAACTTGAAAAATATAAAAGAAGAAAAAGAAAGAAAGAAAGAAAAGAGAAGAGGAAAAAAAACCAGTACTAATTCCATAATTCAGAGATGACTACTATTAGCATTCTGGTTCATGTTGCAGATTATTGATGAATTTGTTTTTTAACCATTTCTCCTAAAATTGAGCCATATAATATGCTGGTTTTTAACAGGTCATGAAGTGCCCTTCCCAGTGTGATTTTTTAATGACTGCACTGCATTCCGTACATATATTCCTTGAATAACTGCCAGTCACTGGACAGTGAAGTGGGCTTGAACGTCAGGAAAAGGGGGATGCAGATCAGATATGTTTGATCCGCTTTTCCTGGCACATTGTAATTTTTTTTTAACATCTTGTAGTCTTTCCACACAAATTCTTCTTTCTCTTTTTCTGTAGGGCTCTGTCCTCATGCATAGTTAAAAACTCCTCCATTTGTGAAGGTCTAAGGAGGTCATGTGGCCTCACTGTGATCCCCGTAGGTTGTTAGGAACAGCATAATCTTTTATCTTCTGCTTGGTTCAAATAGCCAAAAAATTCACATTATTACCATTTATTATCTTGTATTTCTTTTTGGCAGGTGCTAAGTTCTTTTCACTACTCTCCTAGGAATTTAGCTTTGCTACTCCTCTCCTAAGAACTTAAAATACCAGGTTATCCATCTAGAATCAGCAGCATCCCCTGCCCATGGCCAGGGCCAGGTCTCTCTGAGGCTTAGGCCAGCCTGCAAAAGAAGCACGAAACCAGGGGCATTTGTGCAGAGTCCTTGTCGACACAGTGTGCTTCCTCTGGGAGAAATGCGAACAATTGTACCTGCCTTACCTCCTCCCTAACTACCACTGGGTTAGCTCCCTATCTCTCTGTCATGGCACCCAGCTTGCCCAAGTCCACATCCCACCATCTTGTTACACAAAAGAGGTCCTGCTGGCTGGTGTGGCTCAGTTGGTTGAGCATCGTCCGGTGCATCAACCAAGAGGTTGCCAGTTCGATTTCCAGTCAGGTTGTGGGCTCGATCACCAGTAGGGGGCGTGCAGGAGGCAGCCAATCTTTCTTTTTCTTTCCCCATCCCTTTCTCTTTCAGAAATCAATAAAAACATATTTTTTAAAAAAGAGGGCCTAAGCATGCATTTGCCCAGGTTCCCATTTCAGCACTCTGCCTGGCTCTGCTCCTGAGATCCCTAGGTCTTGCTTCTGAGGCCACTGGACCAGCTGTGCCAACCCCAGCTTGGTTAGACTTCTTTGCCACCTCGCCTTCCTCTCATTTACATATTCAGCAGCAGCTGTTGATCACCCAGCTGGTCCA